>NW_007258358.1:551982-558083 GCF_000164805.1 Carlito syrichta
GGTCTCGAACCCGTGGACTCAGGCAATCCACTTGCCTCGGCCTCCCAAAGTGCTGGGATTACAGGCTGAGCCACTGAGCCTGGCCAAGAAAATTTGTAAAAGTTTCCTAGACGTGGTGGCATGCACCTTTCCTCCCAGCTACTCAGAAAGCTGGGACAGGAGGATTCCTTGAACCCAGGAGTTTGAGGCTTGCAAGATTACGGTGAGCCATGATTGCACTACCACATTCCAGCCTGGGTGACAGAACAAAACCCTTTCTCTAAAAAAAAGTAAATTAAATTAAATTTTTAAAAAAACAGTCCCCGGTGCTGAGCATAGGGGATGCTCCAAAAGAAGAAAGAAGAAGAATCATATAGTAGTTGTCCTTTTGTGTCTGGCATATTTCACTTAACATGTTCTCAAGGTTTATCTGTAACACGTGTCAGAATTTCATTCCTTTTTAAGGCTGAATACTATTCCATTCTATAAATGTACTACATGTTGTCTTACCACCCGTCCGTTGATGGACACCTGGGTTGTTTTTACCTTTTGGCTATTGTGAACAATGCTGCTGTGAACATGGGGTGCAAATATCTGTTTGAGTCCCTGCTTTCACTTATCTTGGGTCTGTGCCCAGAAGTGCATTACTGGCGTGGTAGAAAATGGTGGAAAACAGGGTGGCAGCTCCTCAAAAAGTCAAGCACAGAATTACCATATGCTCCAGCAATCCCACTTCTGGGCACATACCCAAGAGAAGTCAAATTCGTAGAGACAAAAGGTAGCATGGTGGTCACTAGGGGCTGGGAGCGGGAGGAAGAGGTGAGTTAGTTTTAATGGAGACGGAGTTTCAGCTTGGGAAGATGAAAAGCCTCTGGAGATGGGTGGGGGTGATGGTGACCCCACACCGCGAATGTACGTGATACCACTGTACTGCGTACAGTACTGTACTCTCGAAAATGGGTAAGTGGTACATTTTATGTTTTATGTATTTTACCACAACTTTCTAAAATGTTTGTAAGTGGGAAACAAACTGGGGGTTTCCACTTCCTGGGGTCTGTTTGGCTGACCAGACTCTGGCCAGGAGATGTGTGTAGACCTCACAGCGGGTCATGGGTGGAGTGTGGAGATGCCACTCCTTTTTCTAATGGAAAACACGCTTCTCTAAAAACACCCTTCACACCAATCAAGCAAAGAAAACAGGGCCATGTGTTTTCCTTCTTCCAGTTAGTTAAAAATAGTGAATTGAACCCAGGCCGGGGTTCTGATAGCTCTGTTTACTTTCCACCTCAAAGAATTCCTTCCTGGCCTGGGGAAACTAAGAGCATTTTTGCATGCATTTCCGTGTTTTCTGAGTCTAAGGAATGTGATTGATCATGGCCAGAATTTAAACTGCCAACAGGTTCTTAGAAAAGGTATGTTTTAAACTGCACTCTACAACCCAAAGTCCTTTTCCTCAGGCTCTCTCATACCCAAATTTAACAAAATTTAACTGGGGCATCCTATGTTTACCTTGGTGGGTCTTCAGGGACGGGTCAACCTAAGCATGTGCTTTTGAAAATTAAAGTCTTGGGTCACTTCATTGAACTTACAGATGTTCTATCCAGGGCTTTGGAAAAAATATTAGTCGCCAAATATTCTGTGTGACTTTGTGGTTCGAGTCTTACCCACGCACCTCAGGAGTGATTTTCATTTCATTTATTGATCCAAATGTCAGGTACAGAATGGGAGCTGCTTCCCAGCTTCTCAAAGTGGACACTCAAAGAAACTTCGGAAACTCAGAAATGCCCTTGGGCTGCTTGGCCAAAATGCAGTTAACTGAATTTTTTAGCCATTCTTTTTTTTTGAGTCAGGGTTTCATTCTATCCACTGGAGTAAAGTGGCAGGATCACAGCTCATCTGGCCTCAAGTGATCCTCCCACCTCAGCCTCCCAAGCAGCTAGGACTACAGGCATGTGCCACCACATCCAGCTAATTGTTTTATGTTTTGTAGAGATGAGGTCTCACTATGTTACCCAGGCTCGTCTTGAACTCCTGGACTCAAGTCATCCTCCTGCCTCAGCCTACCAGAGTGCTGGGATATCAGGCATGAGCCACCGTGCCGGGACTCTGTTCAGTTTTTTTTATTTTTTATTTATTTATTAATTTTTTTTTTTTTTGAGTTGGAGTCTCACTCTGTCACCCAGACTGGAGTGCAGTGGCCGCTCCCGGCCACTGCAGCCTCGACCTGCTGGGCTCCGGCGATCCATCCGCCTCAGCCTTCCGAGTAGCCGGAATTACAGGCACGCGCTACCACGCCCAGCTGATTTTGGATTTATTGTAGAGATGGGGTCTCGCTGCCCAGGCGGATCACGAACCCACGGGCTCAGGCCATCCACTCACCTCAGCCTCCCAAAGGCGCGGGATGACAGGCTGAGCCACCGAGCCCGGCTCTGTTCAGTTTTTAAATTGAGAGTTCAAAAGGGCTTCTAACCTGAGCTGGTACTCTGGGTTAAAACAAAGACCAAGGCCTGAGAAAGAATGTTCAGCTCCCCATGGCTGAAGGGTTTAGGCAGAGGCCCCGGAAAAAGTGTGATGACCCCTCGAGGATCACGTCAGCTACTCTGAGGGTAGAGCAGCGCCAGTGAACATGGGTATGAACTCACTAGAAGGAAGCCTAACAGGGGCCAGGACACCCCACAGATGCGGACATTTGTGAACCGAGATGCTCATGATCTCATCCAAGTGGCCTCAGAGCAGGGTTACCCCCCGCCACCACATGATGGAACTGTTCACTGAAATTGTCATTCTGGTCTTAGGTGGGAGGAGGGCCGGTCACCAAAGAGAAAAGTCAGAGAGGCTAAGGATCTGGGCTTCGGTCTCTGCTGTTGACGATTGTGTAACTGAACTTTTCGAAGCCCCGATTCCACAATTCATAAAGTGGGCCTAGGGACACGGCCCAGTTCAGGGGATGCTTGTCAGAATTAGGTGGTCCCTACAAACACTGTAGAAGGTGTGTGCTATTTATTATGTCTAGGTATTATTGCTACGCCACATGGGCCCCAGACAAGTCACCTATCTGTTGATCAGCTGGCGTTTACAGAGTGCCCATTGTGGCAGGACACCGAGGCCAGGAAGCAGTTTTATTTGGGCCGGCACCAGATCAGCGGATTTACATCCAAAGGCTGAGCCCCGAGCGCAGTGGGGTGTTGTCTTTAATACAATTTTAGCTTCTTCGCCCCCCTGATAAGGCTTCCATATTAGTAACATACAGGCTAATTGGGTATTTCACAGCTCAGGTTTACAGCAGAGTTACACATGTGCACTACAGATTGGGGCTACGTTTCTTTCTAATGTGAATCTTCCAAGAACGTTCTTATCTTATGGTGCTCGAATAACTTTTTCGTTATTCTGGGAAGGCTTTTATCTTACTGTACTAAGGGGACCCCTCCTCTGACCGGTGAAGGCCTTCATCTTATTAGGCTTGGGGGAAGGGCTCCTTGCGTCACCATTAGCACTCAACACCCTGGGAAGTGCTAAGAGGTACATCTGCATAAGGCAGGTGGTGATCTTGAGTTTACAGACAGTGAATTAAGGAAAGAAAGATGGGGTACATTGAAAAATCAAGTTATGGCTGGGCACGGTGACTCACGCCTGTAATTCCAGCACTTTGGGAAGCAGAAGTGAGAGGATTGCCTGAGCCCGTGGGTTTGAGACCAGCCTGGGCAACTTGGCGAGACCTCATTTCCACAATAAATCCAACAAATTAGCTGGGCGTGGTGGTGCACGCCTGTATTGGAAGGCTGAGACAGAAGGATTGCCAGAATCCAGCAGGTCGAGGCTGTGGTGGCCGTGAGTGTGCCGCTGCACTCCCGCCTGGGCAACAGAGTGAGACTTCAACTCAGAAACATTAGAAAATTGTGTTATGATGAATTACATTCAAGTTCAGAAAGTCTCTGGGTCTTCAAGGCAGCCAACTTTGAGCAGCCCCTTAAGGAGCAGATAGAACTGGACCGAGCTCATGGGTCAGAGTTCTAAGACACACTGGTGCACCCAGCCTGCTCCCACCCGACCTCATGCTCACAACCCTCATGTAGACACGCTGTAGTAGCTTTGACATAAGAACAGATAGGGTTTTGTTTAGGATGAAGAGATGAGGACCGTGAGGACCGGGGAAAGATATGTCCTTGCCTTGACATTGGGCCAAGTGGCAGCCAAGTCTTGGAGTCCACAGGTAGAGTTCATTCAGGCAGGCTGGCCTCCCATGGGCAAAGAAGACGGGCCCGCCAAGGAAAGAGAGACACGCACCCAGGTACGCTTCACACCCCTTCACTCATGAACGTGGCTCAGGTCCTCACATTTTATCCATATTCAAAACTGCATCTAGCAGAATTTATGAAGGACTAGAATTCAGTATAGAATGGGCCCATCTGTTTCTTCCAGTGAAGAACAGATGATGAGAATACATATACCAAAACATCATATCATACCCCATAAATATATACAATGATTATCTGTCAATTTAAAATAAAATTAAAAGAAAAAGAACAATAAAGATGAGCTGTTCCTAAAACTATTCTTGCTGATTGACTGGTATGAAAGCATATATAATAAAAAGCACATACATACTTTAAAGTAAACGTTTACTATGTAAATAAGAAATAGGCCAGGCGTGGTGGCTCACACCGATAATCCCAGCACTTAGGAAGGCTGAGGTGAGAGAATTGCCTGAGCCCACGGGTTCGAGATGAGCCTGGGCAATTGGGTGAGACCTCATCTCTACGATAAATAAAAAAATTAGCTGGGTGTGGTGGCACATGCCTGTAGTTCCACCACTTAGAAGGCTGAGGTGGAAGGATCACCTGAGCCCAGCAGGTCCAGGCTGTGGTGGCCGTGTGCCTGTCACTGCCCTTCAGCTTGAATGACAGAGTGAGACTCTGACTAAAAAAAAAATTAATCATCATCATCATCATCATCATCATAATAAATAGTGATGTTAAAGAAAAGATGCTAGTGACAATTGTTAAGAAAAAAATAAAAGTTACCTACAGTCTTATCATCCAAATATGACATTTGTAACATCCTTTCAAGGAGTTTTTTTCTGTATATGCATGTGGGTGTTTTCATATGATAAAAGTAGAGTTGTTCTCTTCATGCTTTTCTTTGGGGTTTTTCTTTTATTTTTGAGTTGAGGTCTCGCTCTGTTGCCCAAGTTGGAGTACAGTGGCATGATCATGGCTCACCGCAGCCTTGACCTTCTGGGCTCAGGCGATCCTTCTACCTCAGCCTCCTAATTAGCTGGGACACAGGCACACGCAACCACTCCTGGGTAATTTTTTATTTACATTGTCAGGCTGATCTTGGCTAGGCTCAAGCAATCCTCTCACCTCAGCCTCCCCAAGTGCTGGCATTACAGGCACAAACCACCATGCCCAGCCTTCTTGTCCATTTTTATATCCAACTGTTCTCAATTCACGTAAGCAAGTTCTTGTGGGACTGGCTATGGAAGGCCTATCTTATACGGGTCTCATAATTGATCAACATTTCCTATTATTGGGCATTTAAGCTGCTTCCAGTTTTTTTATTATTACACCGCAATGAGAGTGTGTGCAACTTTGAAAAAGATGTATCTGATTCCTCGCACTTACTGCCTAAGGCATCTGAGGTAGAGAAAGGCAGGCAGCAGGGTTTTATTTTGTTTATTGTTTCTTTTTCTGGGTGTGAGAAGCTTCTACTCCAGCCATTGTAGTTGAAAACAGGTCTGGAAGTCGAGGGTTAGAAATTTGTTAGGTCACATTCCCAGCGGGGGCGTGGAGAATGCTAGATCAGATCCACCCAGGGTGTAGGTGTCTGGCGTGCGATCTGGTACCACATGAAAGATGCCAAGAATGGCACAGAAGTTAGATCAGAAACTATAGTTTATTTAAAAAGTAAATGATAGAGAGTGTGCAAGAGAGAAAGGGGAAATTCACCTCCCCAAGGTACGGAAGGGGGCCAAAGCCAGGACACATGGCAACGGCCCTAGCTCAAAGAGCACGTGGCCATACCAGAGTCTAGTGAAGCAATGGCGGCAGCATGGTTTTTTGGTTTTTGGGGTTTTTTTGAGTCGGAGTCTCACTCTGTCGCCCAGACTGGAGTGCAGTGGC
>NW_007258358.1:558437-559613 GCF_000164805.1 Carlito syrichta
GAACCTGCGGGCTCAGGCAATTCACTCACCTCAGCCTCCCAAAGCACGGGATTACAGGCTGAGCCACCAAGCCTGGCTAAGCAGCAGGGTTTTAAACCCATCTTCGGCATAGGCAAAGAGTACAAACATTGTCTGCTTGTGCAGGGATGAGGCCACGCTCTTATCACACACAGGTCGTCATAAGGGTCCTACCAAACTCTCCAGGAGTCCTCGGGGGTCTTCTCATATTCAGCAGGAGAAGCAACAACACTGGAAGGCAGTTAGCTCTCACAGGCCCTTTGGGGCAGCGTGGCTTGGTGTCATCAGCTCCTTACCACCCACAGGACAAGTGACCAGAGGTGGAGAGGACCCAAGACAGAGTGTACGCAGGCGGGTTGTTCAGCCTGGAAAGTGTGGATATCAAGCACTGCAGTTTCCATCCCCTGCTGGTGTTCACACCTCAGCACTGCTCTTGACAGCAGGGCCGCTGCAGCGGGACCTGTCTCTACCAGGACTACCCTGTCACCTCCCCAAACCCGCTGTGTAGGCGCCTTTGGAATGACTGGAGTCGTCCTCCTTCCCGCATCCTGCAGACTCCCCCACCCAGCCACTGTTCCCCAGACACCCTGTTTTTGTTCCGTGAAGGTGTCCCTTGGCAAAGTTTAGGTGAGATGTGTTTGTGGAGGCGGGTGGGACAAGAGGACACAAAACCAAAATACAGCAGTTAGCACAATGCTTCCTGCTGAGTGTTATCAGGCAAAGCGGTGCCTGGAAATCCATCTGCTCCCAAAAGAATCGCAGAAATATTAAGAAATTTTTTTGTTTTGAGTTGGAGTCTCACTCTGTCACCCAGGCTGGAGTGCAGTGGCACACTCATGGCCACCCAGTGTTGACCTGCTGGGCCCCGGCGATACTTCTGCCTCAGCCTTCCAAGTAGCTGGAAATGAAAGCGCACTACCACCCCCAGCTAATTTTGGATTTACCATAAAGATGAGGTCTTGACAAGTTGCCGGGGCTGGTCTTGAACCCACAGGCTCAGGCAATTCACTCGCCCCAGACTCCCAAAGTGCGGGGATTATAGGCTGAGCCACCAAGCCCAGCCTTTTATTTATTTATTTATTTTATGTATTTTATTTTTTTTGAGTTGGAGTCTCACTCGGTCACCCAGACTGGAGTGCAGTGGCACGCTCCCGGCCA
>NW_007258358.1:559633-563181 GCF_000164805.1 Carlito syrichta
GTAGCCGGAATTATAGGCGCACGCTACCGCACCCGGCTGATTTTTTGATTTATTGTAGAGATGAGGTCTTGCTGCCCAGGTGGGTCTCGAAACCCGCGGGCTCAGGCAATCCACTCACCTCAGCCTCCCAAAGGCGTGGGATTATAGGCTGAGCCACCAAGCCCGGCGTTTTTTTTTTATTATAGAGACAAGGTCTCACCAAGTTGTCCAGGTTGGCCTCAAACCCCTCTTGCCCCGGCCTCCCAAAGTGCTGGGATTACAGGCTAAGCCACTGTGCCCAGCCAAGAAGTTACTTTTTAAAGAATTCAGTTGGGGAAATCTTGCGAGTCTGACCAACAGGAAGGGAACCTACCCTTGAAGAACTTTCAAGGGACTTTAAGAGAACAGCAATGAGAAAAATAAGACTAGCTCATCTATGGGGTAGATCGCAGGCCTGGCACCACTTGGTGCTCTGGATTTCCAGATTCTGTGGCTAAATGTGAAATGCTGGCCACAGTGGCCTGTGTGTCCTCACAGAGGAGACCAGAAGTACACAAAGGCTACCCCTCTGCAAGCCTCCCCTCCCACCAGCCCAGCCAGGCCTGTGTCAAGCCTCGCTGGGCCTGCAGTGTGGTTCTCCATCTAAGTCACTGTGGCACACGTCTGACAGAGATGGCGAAATGACCTCAGGCCACTGACGTCCCAGGCCGCCTCACTCCTCACTCTCTACAGGACAAGAGTTGGTGCGAGCATCCCCAGGGGCCCACCTGGGTCTCCCAGTCCAAGCCTGGGCATCTCCACCTTGTGTTTTCAGTCGATGGGGAGCTCTCTCCAGAGTATGGCGTGAACACCGGGGGAGACTGGAGCCCCGCAGATCAGCAATCTGACTTTTGCCCTCCGCAGGCTGGATTCCACGTGGTGCCTCGAGGGGTCCAGCAGACGGGGTGAGCGCCCGAGGGGCAGACCTCCAAACATCTTCTCTCCTAACACCCTCTTCTCGTTCTCAGCTCATCACCTTGACTTTTATTTCACCAAGACGAGGAGAGCAGTCAGGACGCGAAGCACCTCGCCTCCCCTCGACTAGATCTCACCCACCTAACTTGCTCCTAGCCGCAGCTGGTCCTTCCTCTGACACTTAGGGCCCTATGTTTTCCTCCTCCCCAAGGACTTCCCAGGTATCTCCTCCTCCTTCTTCTCCTTCTTCTTTCTCTCTCTCTCTCTCTCCCTCTCTCCCCTTCTCTCTCTCTCTCTCTCTCTCTGTCTTTCCTTTCTGCGGATTCCTCTCATCTGCATACATGCTATACTGCCTTCCGTCTCAAATATAAAAACAAACTGACCAAAAGAGACCCCCTCCCATGCTTCTGTGTTTTTCTGTTCCTCTTCAAGGCAGTACTCCTCCAAGGATTGTGTCCACCCATTGTTTTCGCTTCTTCCCTGGCAAGTCCAATCAGATGCCATCAGTAGTCTTCCGTGGAATTTCTCTCGGTCAAGGCGCCGGTGCCCTCCACTCTGCTGGAGTGGTGGTCCTCTCTCTGTCCTGTTCCGTGCCTCTGCGGCAGTGGGCAGCCCAATTCAGTTCCCCCACCCCCCACCCCCCCGCCCTGGAAACACTTCCATGTCTTGGCTTTGGGGACACCAGGCTTTCCTGGATCCCCTCGCTACCCCACATGCCTGCCGCTCTTTCAGCTGCAGGATGGGGTTGCTTGGGATTTGGGTCTCCCTAATTAAGCTCCAAGCTCGGTGCTTGCAGTGCCGTTTCCTTCTGCACCCTGCAAATCTAGACAGATCCCTGGCACTCAAGAAAGGCACACTGAAAAAAGAACACGCAAAGGGGTCATCATTTTTACAACGCTCCACAGGGCACAGAGGTACAAAAGCACTTAAGAAGGATATTAGTGTCTCGGGGCTGCCCAACAAATTACCACTAACTTGCTTAAAACAACAGATATTTGCTTTCTCCCAGTTTTTCTGAGGGCAGGGTCAAAGTCAAGGTGCCGGCAGGGTCACACTCCCTTCCGCAGCATTCGGGAGACTCTGATTTTGTCTCTTCCATGGTCTGGTGGCTTGTGAAGGAATAATTCCAGCCTCTGCCCTGTCACCTTCTCGCTGTGTCTCTCTGGATCCACACCTCCCTCTCCCTCCTCTTCATAATGTCACCAGTCCCTGGATTCAGGCCTCACTCAAAGCCCAAGGTCTCAAAGACTTAACCAACGACATGAGCAAAGCTCTTATTTCCACACGGGTCACTTTCTGCATTCTGCGTCATGGTAGACATGATTTTGGGGGCAGGCCATTCATCCTGCTACAACAAGTTTAGATCTCCCCTAGATATTTAGATTTTCTAAGTACCCAAAACAACCACGAGAGATTCATTCTGCCAACTCTCAAAGACTTTTTTAGTTCTTCAGGCCATTTTATGGACATCCAAGAAAATGTTTATAAATCAGTGGCGCAGACAATGGTGTGACTTTTTTTTTTAATCTATCAACTCAAATATATACAAATGTATATTATTTTATTCTCTTGCAAGTGACTTTTTTTTTTTTTTGAGTTGGAGTTTCACTCTGTCGCCCAGACTGGAAAGCAGTGGCCGCTCCCGGCCACCGCAGCCTCGACCTGCCGGACTCCGGCGATCCTTCCGCCTCAGCCTTCCGAGTAGCTGGAATTACAGGCGCGCACTACCACGCCCGGCTGATTTATTGTAGAGATGAGGTCCCGCTGCCCAGGTGGGTCTTGAACCCGTGGGCTCAGGCAATCCGCTCACCTCAGCCTCCCAAAGGCGCAGGATTACAGGCTGAGGTGACTTTTCTTTTTTAACCTTGAACTCCACAAGTCAAGCAAGTCATTTGCAGATCATTTGCAGATCATTAAAGCAAGTCATTTGCAGATCATTTCAGTCTTTGGGTTGAAATGTACCAGGTTCTAATTCTCACTCCAATCCCCGTATCCCTCATTTTTTGCTTCCCTCCGGTGCCCTGGCTGGCACCATGGGCAGGGTCTCTGGGGCCCTGTTTATATTCCCAGGACATCCGTGAGAAATGTGGGAAGGCACTCGGACCACAGACTCAGACTTGCAGGTGGCTGGGTTCCCGAGCACGACTCACCATGGACCCACACTGGCCTCCTACTTCCTTGTCTTGTCTCCTCCTCTGCTCCTTCCTTTGCTTTCTCTGGGCTGGGCATGAGAGTCATGAAGCGAGGACAGGCTGGTTCTGCCTGAGGTGTTTTGTTTGGGTTTGGTTTGATTTTCGTTGTTGAACTGAAAAGCCAAGAATAGTTCTTCTTCAACCCCGGTTTCCACCATGGCTGTTGGGAGCCAGCCGAGGAGGCCCGCCTGAGCGTTAGGGATCCAGGCAGGCTGCGGACCCTGAGACCGCTAGGACAGGTTCAGGAGCTGAAGGCCCACTGCCTCTTCCCTTCTTTGCTGATTTGGCACGTCCCACTAGCAGGGACTTTGATGATCTGAGCATGAAGCTCTGAGATCTAAGCATGACTTACTTTACGACAGCCATGGCTTACTTTAGGAGTCCATTGTTCCCGTTTCTCACAGACTGCGGTTTTGGCTTTAA
>NW_007258358.1:563390-570046 GCF_000164805.1 Carlito syrichta
ATATTATGATATTAGAATTGCTGTACTGCTTTGGAGAAATATTAACCAAGCATGAGGAACCATGAAATAGTTTTGGGATCCTCATTCCTCATGCTTGGGGAAACACCTGGTGGGTGGGGGATGCCCCTCATCCACCTGGTTCTATGTTCATGTGAATGTCTTGTGATTTAATTGGGATTGCCCTTCCTCTTACTCCAGGAAACACCTGGTGGGTGAGGGATGCCCCCTCCTTCACCTGGCTTTGTGTCCATGTAAAGGTTTTGTGATTTAATTGAGATTGTTCTTCCTCATGCCCGAGGAAACACCTGGTGGGTGGGTGGGGGGCGCCCCTCCTGCACCTGGCTTGTGTTCACGTGGAAGACTTGTAAGACTGCCTGTGTAAAATTTGGGATAAATACAAGCTGTAAACCCCCAATAAATAAATTCTGGTCAATCTGTTGAACAGATGTCCACTTTCTTTCTTTCTCTTTATATCTCCTTCTTTCTTTATTTTAATATCTATCCTTATAGAAACGCCAATGCCCTCACACCTTCCAAGGAACCTCCTAAATCTCTTTTTGGGGGCTGGCCCCCCAAACATGGCCACTTTCGCTGAGATGAAAGCGTCGCGAGTACACAAGTGAGAGAAATCCGCAAAGCAAGGGTATGGATGTGCACCTCAGTGACAGGAATACAGCCTCACATCGTGCCATTTGCACATGCAAGAAAAGCCCCCAAAGGACCTCCACCCAAAGCAACTCTGAAGTCTCAGAAATTGTTTTGTGGTGTCTGTAGGCCAAAGAAATATCCACCAGTCTGTTTATTGAGTAATCAGGTTAAAACAACTTGGTAAGTATTGATGCCCTACAACAAACACACTAGAAATTTTTAAAAATACATCGAAACTAAAGAAAAAATAATATTTTGTTTCATTCTTTAATCACAATTTATTATTACTTGGATGCATGCCTATTGGGCACTGAACAACTTTTTTTTTTTTTTTTTTTTTTTGAGTCGGAGTCGCACTCTGTCGCCCAGACTGGAGTGCAATGGCCGCTCCTGGCCACCGCAGCCTCGACCTGCTGGGCTCCGGAGATCCTCCCGCCTCAGCCTTCCGAGTAGCCGGAATGACAGGCGCGCGCTACCATGCCCAGCTGATTTTTTGATCTATTGTAGAGATGAGGTCTCGCTGCCCAGGCGGGTCTCGAACCCACGGGCTCAGGCAATACGCTCACCTCAGCCTCCCAAAGGCGCGGGATTACAGGCTGAGCCACCGAGCCCGGCTTGAACAACTTTTAAAACATCAGTATCAGATTGGACACCATCTGTTATGGACTGAACTGCGCCTCCAACTCCCCAGAATGAATATCTAGAGCCCCTAACTCCCAATATGACTATATTTGGAAACAGGGCCTTTAGAGAGAGAACTAAAATCAAACAAAATCATAAATCCAACAGGACTGGTGCCCTTATAGGAAAAAGGAAGACTGAAGTGGAAAGATTGCCTCCTGAGACCAGTAGGTCGAGGCTGCGGTGGCCATGAGTGTGCACTCCAGCCTGGGCGACGGAGTGAGAATCTAAAACACACACACACACCAAGAAGAGATACCAGGATAGGCATGCACAGAGAAAAGGCCATGTGAGAACACAGGGAAAAGCGATAGGAGGAAAAACTTTTTCTCTATCCTTTCAGATTCAGTCCTTAGGGCGCTGTGAATTAAACCAACAAAAGATAGATTAACAAGAGAAAAGCTACTTTTTTTTAATTAACAATTACATGTATAAGAATTCACCAGAATTAGCCGAGCACACGCCTGTAGTTCCAGCTACTTGGAGGGCTGAGGCGGAAGAATCGCCAGAGTCCAGCAGGTCGAGGCTGCGGTGGCCGGGAGTGGCCACTGCACTCCAGTCTGGGTGACAGAGTGAGACTCCAACTCATAAAACAAACAAAAAAAGAATTCACCAGAAAAAAAAAAAGTAGCACTCACACTGTTAAACTCAGGGCTCATATACCATTTTAACAAAGGAAGCAAATTTGGACTTCAAGGGACAATAAATAACCAGGAAGTGACTAAGTCAAGGATGGGAGAATGAAGGGAAGATGAAGTTTATTTCAGTAAGGTCTGTTTATGCAACCTCACCTCAGTGTCAATGCTTCGACTTCGTTGATAAAGAAGGCTCTTCTTTTCCTGGTACGGAGATGAGGGGGGAATCTTCACAAAGGGCAATTTATGCCCGGCTTTTAGACAGTTAAGAGGGCAGAAAGATTGTCCTGTATTTGTTGGTTCTTAACTGCCTTCGATTCAAAACAGTCCTCATATAAATGGCACATTTTGAGGTGGCATCTTCCGATCCCCTTTGCCAGCCATCTTCAAGCCAAGGAGAGAGGCCTCAGGAGCAACTAAACTTGCTGTCACCTCAATCTTGAACCTCCAGGCTCCAGAGCAGTGAGGAAATGAATTTCTGTCACTTAAGCCTCCCAGTCTGTGGTACTTTGTCATGGCAGCCCTAGCAAACGAATACATTATCTTTCTTTATTTTTATTTTATTTTATTGCCGGGTGTGGTGGCTCACATCTGCAATCCCAGCACTTTGGGAGGCAGAGGTGAGAGGATTGCCTGAGCCCACAGGTTCAAGACCAGCCTGGGCAACATGGCGAGACCTCATTGCTACAATACATAAAAAAATTAGATGGGCGTGGTGGCGCACACCTGTAGTCCCAGCTACTTGGAAGGCCGAAGTGGAAAGATTGCCTAAGCCCAGCAGGTTGAGGTTATGGTGGCCACGATTGAGCCACTGCACACTAGACTGGGTGACAGAGTGAGACTCTGACTCCAAAAAAATTCTTGTATTACAGTAACTGCCTTTGACATCAAAAGCACACCATCTAGAGCTGAAACCACAAAACTATCTCCTGCTTATAGTCCACACGGTGTGGGTCAGGAACCACAACTCTCCCCACTCTAGTTTGAACCTCAAAGCCTCTCAAAGTGGTGTGATTACAGGCATGAGTCACCACGCCCAGCTACTTTTATGACTTTCAACAGTGTATTTAAGCTTTGATTTCTTATTCCATTACATGTGGTCATTTCCACTTGGTCTTCCACCAGGTAAGGGAAGGAAAGTAATGCCCTGACACCGCCTCCTGTCTCTCTCTGCCTTTCGGCTCACAACTCCAGCAATTCCATTACTTCTCTTTGTTGGGGTTCACAACACCCACACTCTTTTCTTCAGCTGTATTGGATGGTGTATCTGTGCTTTGCCTATAGGTTGATATTAAATACTGGAAATCATGATATTTTATAACACTCTGAGAATGCAAAAATTACTAGTCAAGAGAACGGAGTAGTAAGGCTAAACATCTAAGAAGAAAATATTACCTGTATTACCAAATTTCTGCCTCCTGAGGAGAATGACAGACTTTCTGATCGGATGCCGTTATTCCCAGACTGTGGGATGCAATGCCACACCACACTCAGAGCCCCTGAGACAGAAGAATTGCCCGAGTCCAGCAGGTCGAGGCTGTGGCGGCCGTGAGCGTGCCGCTGCACTCCAGCTTGGGCGACAGAGTGAGACTCCTACTCAAAAAAAAAAAGTCATAAAAGTAGAATAGAATTAACACAAATATTTTAAACTGAAGGGGATAGAGAAGATGGGAGATACGTGTTTGTGAGCCAAATTTTTCACTTAGGCCATGGACAGTTAATAGATGTCATCTATATCTAATAAATTACCAAACAGAAGAAATCAACACGTGTTATTGACACGTTTTAGAAGAACAACTGGAAACTAGTACAAGTGTCTTTTGAGGAACACTACTGTGTACAGAAGGGATTGTAAGTTGAAGCCAGATCCCTTTACTTTTCATTTGGCAGCGTTCTATTTTATCTTAATTGTTTTCTATGATGGCTTTCATAATAAACGTTTCTAAAAAGAAAACGTCCACAAAACTTTACATGGAAAGAGCAGTATCCATAACAGAGAATACAATGCGATTTCAGTATGCTTCATACATCTAGTTCTAATATAGAAAAGAAGATTGGAACTGCTAAAACAACAAAATTTCAGCAAATTTAAAGATCGAATTGGTTTGTATCAGTTAATTAGGCATCACCCCGTATAAAGATTTAGGAAGACGCTCTGATGACCTGAGCAGGGGAGGTGAGCTTTATGGGTAGAGATAAGCTCAGGAAAGCAGAAACAAGAAACAAAAAGCAGATTGGTTGTTACAGGGCTAAAACACAGGGGACTCCTTATCAAGCAGGCTCAGGTAGACTGGGCCCCTTCTGGTTCTGTGAATCTTTCTTTCTTTTTCTTTCTTTCTTTCTTTCTTTCTTTCTTTCTTTCTTTCTTTCTTTTTCCTTCTTTCTTTCTTTCTTTCTTTCTTTTTCCTTCTTTCTTTCTTTCTTTCTTTCTTTCTTTCATCTTCTTTTTTTTTTGAAAACTCGCCCATTTTAAAGTTCCATTTGATCACAGGGCACCTACATGAATGATTTCTTCCTGCTTTGGTCTGATTTGTTGGGCTCTAGTGCAGAAGCTCAGTCTACAACAATGAACTCTTGTATATTTTATTTAACAAAAATAAAGAAATCACACTGGTAACAATGAATAATTCTGGATGGTGAGAACACTGGTGTTTCTATTTCTAAAATAAGCGATAAAGCACATATAATCAGGAAAAAAATTATCTTAAGAGCTAGTACCAGAATTTTTTTTCTTTCTTTTTTTGTGTGTTGGAGTCTCACTCTGTCACCCAGGCTGGAGTGCCATGGCATCCTCACAGTCACCGTAGCCTCAACCTGCTGGGCTCAGGTGATCTTTCCGCCTCAGTCTTCCAAGCAGCTGGAACTACAGGCATGCACCATCACGCTCGGCTGATTTTTCTTGATTTGTTGTAGAGATGAGGTCTCACCAAGTTGCCCACGCTGGTCTCAAACTCATGGGCTCAGGCAATCCTCTCACCTCAGCCTCCCAAAGTACTGAGATTATAGGTGTAAGCCATGGCGCCTGGCCTAGTACCAGGATTTTCTTAGGAGAGAACTAAACTTCCAGTATGTGAGATTTTAGAAAACGCCCTCTTAGCCCTCAAGGGGTAGGTGATAGTTGTGGGCATGCTGGCTGATAAAATCTAGGCACCAAAGATAAAATGCTCTGCACCCTTTTCAAGCTGCAGACCCAACTTATGCTTGGTGGCCAAGCCCCAGGCCCAGCAATAGACCAAGGCTTTAAATTACTACTGTTCTATAAACTGCTTTTTAACCAAACTCTTTGGCAGTATGGTCTCCACTCTTCAGATCTCTGTGACATTCCAAAACAGCCTCAAGCTGGAAGGATGAATGTCATGGACGATGCCACAGGCCTTCGAGAGAAGTCAGCATGTACAGACTGATGCTAGGATTGATGTCGGTGTGTTTGTGTAGCTACCACGAATAGGGCAGGAGGGGTTGGTTCTGGCATGAACTACGAGGATTGTTCCTCTTTTTTCAAGTGCCTCTAAGAGACCCAATAAGTGCTCACACCCTGACAATGAAGCATGTTGGGAGTCATTGGTGGGTGGGCTTTCATGTGAAGGCACCCTGAATTGCCATAGATTACAAAGTATGTGTGCACAAGAAAGACTGGCAGAGGGTGCCCGTGGGGTATACTTTTCTGTACCAATGTTTGGGTCCTACTGGAACCTGCTCAGAATAAGCTCACCACTGAGTCTACAGCCTTTAAGAGAGGATTCAGGAGTCCAGGAGTGCAAACTCACATGCCTACAGCAGCCGGGTGAGTGCATGAATGTGTGACACAGATGCTTATGACTGGGGAAACAGCAAACGAGTCAAAGAGAACCACAGAAACCTTATATGATGGTGTGGTAGAGAGGGGATAAAAACAGTTAATATTATTCCTTTTAAAAAATCAACCGGGGCTTCCAGTTGCTGAGCAGGTTTTTTGTATCTGGTGCTCTGGAAAACCACGACACTGTCATCTAAAAAGAAATGCCGGAGGAGGAGGAGGAAGAGGCAAAAATGGCTGATTCCCAGAATTGAATTGTTGGACAAACAATTGTTGTTGGAGACTGGTTGGTGTCCAGCAAACATTACCCATTTGAGGTCAGAAAAAAGACATCACAGATCAAAATTGTGAACTACTTCAGGGACCAAGACTGCAAACTGCTGAATAGACAGACTGTAAAGCAGAGGGAAAAGTGAACAAAACCAGAAGACCCTCATAAGGAAGAACAGGTCATTGCAGAAGAGAAATAAAAGCAACCCCACCTTCCCTCAAAAACAGAATTGAAGAGGGGGAGGGAAAGGGGTAAAGGGAGAAAAATCTACAGAAATGAAGAAAAACCAAAAGAAGAGTATGGGTCTCTCCCAGACGCCTGGGAGAGCAGACACTGAGAAAATTGACTTTGGAATACAAACAATGAAAAGTCCCCAGAATGAAGGGTCTCAAAATGCAAATGTAGATATCAAAACAATAATGGAGAGACTAAAAAGAATTGAGGAGACACAAGAAGAAACTAGGAAGGAGCTGATATCTGAGATAACAGTAATAAAGAATACTGTGAATGAAATAAATAACAAATTGATAATCATGGAAAGCAGAATTACCCAAGCAGAAGAAAGAATCTCAGAGCTTGAGGACCAAAATATAGAAATAACCCAAACTCTTAAAAACACAGAAAG
>NW_007258359.1:0-10258 GCF_000164805.1 Carlito syrichta
AGGTAGTTAAGTCAGCTGGAAGGCCAACAGGTCTCAGAGGTAGCTACCTAGTTAGGTCAGCTGGCAATCCAACTGGCTATCTAGGTAGCTAGGCAGTTAGGTAAGATTTCTAGCCAGCTGGCTAGCTAGTTAAGTCACCTAGTTAAGTCAGCTGGCTAGAAAGCTGACTAACTAAGTAGCTAGACAGTTAAGTGAGCTGTCTATCATGCTGGCAAGCTTGTTAAGTCACTTAGTTAAGTCAGCTGGCTAGTCAATTGGCTAGCTAGGTAGGTTGCTACTTAAGTCAGCTGGCCAGACAGCTGGCTAGCAAGTTAAGTCACCTAGTAAGTCAGCTGGCTAGTCAACTGGCTAGCTATATAGCAAGCTAGTTAATACAGCTGACTAGCAAGCAGGTCAGCTATTGAAGTCAGCTAGCTAAGTCAGCTGGTTAGCCTGCTGGCCAGCTAGTTTGAGAGCTAGTTAACTCAGTTGGCTAGTCAACTGACAAGCTAGTTAAGTCAGCTAGTTAAGTCAGCTGTAAATCCAGCTAGCTAGCTAGGTAGAGAGCTAGGTAAATCAGCTGGCTAGCCAGCTGGATAACTAGGTAAGTCAGCTAGTTGAGTCAGCTTGCTAGCCCACTGGCTAGCTGGTTATTTCAACTAGTTAAGCTAGCTGGCTAGCCAGCAGGCTAGCTAGGTAGCAAGATAGTTAAGTCAGCTGGCTAGCGAGCTAGTTAGCTAGTTTATTCTGCTACTTAATCCAGCTAGCCTCTCAGCTGGCTAGCTAGGTAGCTAAGTAGTTAAGTCAGATGGCTAACCAGCTGGCTAACTAGTTATGTCACCTAGTGAAGTCAGCTGACTAGCCACCTGACTAGCTAGGTAATTGCTAATTAAGTCAGCTGGCTAGACAGCTAGCTAGTTAAGTCAGCTCACAAGTCAGCTGACCATTCAGCTAGCTAGTGAATTCAGCTTGCTACTCTGCTTGCTAGTCCGCTAGATAGTTAAGACAGCCAGCTATTTAGCTAGCTTCTCACCTAGATAGTTAAGTCAGTCAACTAGCTAGCCGGATACCTAGCTAGTTAAATCAGCAAGCTAGAGAGAGAGGTTTGCTAGCTAGTTATATTTGTTTGCTAGCTAGCTAGATATTTGCTAGCTAGTTATGTCAGCTAGTTAGCCAGCTAGCTAGTCTTCTAGCTAGTTAAGTCAGATAGCAAATGTGCTAGTTACTTAGCTAGCTAGTCAGCTAGCAACTCAGCTATCTGGTCGCTGACTAGTGGTGTCACTCACTTTCCAACAGGTCAACTAATTATTCGGCTCGCTTACCTGCAAACTAGTCAGCTCTCGTGCCAGCCAACAGGTCAACTAAATTGTCAGCTGTCTCACAGGCCAACAGGTCAGCTAACTAGTCAGCTTGCTCGACAGCTGACTAATTAATTCAGCTCACCGGTTGGCTCACAAGCTGGTTGACTAGTTAAGGCAGCTCACATGTTGGGTCACTTGCTGGTAGACTAGTTAAGTCAGCTCACTGGTCGGCTCATTTGCCAACTGACTGGTTAACTCTTCTGACCATTCGGCTCACTCACTAGTTGACTAAAGTCAGCTGACCAGTCAGCTCACTTGCGGGCAACTAGTTAAATCAGCTGGCCAGTCAGCTCACTCACTGGTCGAAAAGTTAAGTCAGCTGACCAGTAAGCTTACTCACTGACCGACTAGTAAAGTCAGCTCACCTGTGGTCTCACTCAGCAGCCTACTAGTTAAGTAAGCCAAGCAGTATGTCAAGTAGCCAGTCAACTATTTAAGTCAGCTAACCTATCTGCCGACTAGTCGGCCAACTTGTCAGCTGACAAGTTAGGTCAGCTAACATGTGGGCCAACTAGTTTGGTCAACTAAACAGTCGGCCAACTACTCGGCTGAATAGTTAGGTCAGCAAACTAGCCAACCAAATAGTTAATCGAGGTAACTTGTGGGCCAACTCGACAGTCAACTAATTACCCCAGCTAACCAGTTGGCCAGCTAGTTGGCCGACTTGTTAAGCCAGCAAACAAGTTGGCCGAGTAGTCAGCCAATGTGTTAAACCAGATAAGTAGTCACCTGAATCGTCAGTCAACAAGTTAAGTCACCTAGCTAACACGTTATCCAACTAATTTAGACAGCTAGATAACTCATTTACCAAATAGTTAAATAGTAAGCTGACTTGTCAACCAACTCCTTAAGTCAGCTAGCTATCTCGTTATCCAACTACTTAAGTCAGCTAGCTGTCAGCTAGCTAATTAGCTAGCTAGCTAAGTCAGCTAGCTAAGACAGCTAGCTCACTACTTAGCTAACTATTTAAGTTAGCTACATGAGTCTACTACATAACTATTTAGCTAACTAGTTAACTCAGCTAGTTATTCAGGCAGCTATATTGTTAGCTACCTATTTAATTCAGGTAGTTAAGTCAGCTAGGTTACTAGTTAAGACAGCCAGTTAAGTCAACTAGCTAAGTAAATTCAACTAGTTAAGTCAACTAGTTAACTCACCTAGCTACATGATAGCTATCTAGGTATCAAGCCAGTTAAATCAGCTAGTTAAGTCAGATGGTTAACTAGGTAGTTACATAGGTAAGTCAGCTAGTTAAGTCAGGTTGCTAGCTAGTGTAATCACCAAATTAAGTCAGCTGGCTAGCCAGATGCCTAGCAGGATAGCTTACTAGTTAAGTCAGCTGCCTAGCCCACTAGCTAGCTAGTTAAGTCACCTAGTTAGATCAGCTCACTTTCCAGCAGGTTAGCTAGGTACTTAGGTAGCTAAGTCAGCAGACAAGCCAGTGGGCTATGTAGGTAGGTAGCTAGTTAAGTCAGCTGGCTAGACATCAGGTGTGTAGTTATGTCAGCTAGATAAGTCAACTAGCTATTCACCTGTCTAGCTAGGTAACTAGCTAGTTAAGTCTGCTGGCTAGCCAGCAGCTGCTTTGTTAAGTCAGTTAGTTGAGTCAGCTGCATAGCCTATTGGATAGCTAGGTATCTAGGCAATTTTGTCAACTGGCTAGCCACCTGGCTAGCTAGTTAATTCAGCTAATTAAGTCAGCTGGCAAGCCAGCAGATAGCTAGGTAGCTAGCTAGTTATGTCAGCTGTCTAGCCTGCTGACTAGATAGTTAAGTGACCAAGTTGTCAGCTGACTAGCCAGCTGGCCTGCTAAGTAACTTGCCAGTTAAGTGAGCTCGCTAGACAGCTTACTAGCAAGATAAGTCACCTAGTTAATTCAGCTGGATAGCCAGCTGAATTATGTATGTAGTAAGCTAGCTAATTCAATTGGCTAGAAATCAGGCCAGCTAGTTAAAACAGCTAGCCAGCTGGATAACTAGTTAAGCCAGCTAGTTTAGTGACCCAGCTGGCCAGCTGGTAGCACGTTAACCAACTAGTTGATTAATCACTTGGCTAACCAGCTGGGTAGCTAATTTAGTTACCTCGTTATGTCCGTTGGATTGCCAGCTCGCTAGCTAGTTAAAAAGCTAGTTAATTCAGAAGGCTTGACAGCGTCTGACTAGTTATTTCAGCTAGTAAAGTCAACTGGCTAGCTAGGTAGTGAGCAAGTTAAGTCAGCTAGTTATGTCAGCTAGCTAGTTAATTAAGTCAGCTAGTTAATTCGACTAGCTAGCTAGATAGTTAGCTAGGATGCTAGCTAGTTATTTCAGCTAGTAAAATCAGCTGGTTTGCTAGATAGTTAGATTGTTAAGTCAGCAAGTTACGTCAGCTGTCTAGCTAGTTAAGTCACCTAGTTAAGTCAGCTTGCTAGCCAGCTGGTTAGCTAGAAAGCTAGGTAGATAAGTAAGCTGCCAAGCCAACAGGATACATAGGTATCTAGCTAGTTAAGTCAGTTGGCTAGACACATGTCTAGCTAGTGATGTCAGCTGACTAGCCAGCTGGCTAACTAGTTTAGTAAGCTAGTTGAATGAGCTGGCTAGTCAGCTGGCTAGCTGCTTAAGTCAGCTAGTTAGTTCAAGTGATTAGTCAAATGGTTAGCTAGGTAGCTAGCTAGATTACTCAGCTGGCTAGCCAGCAGGCTATCTAGTTAAGTCAGCAAGTTAAATGAGCTGGCTAGCCAGCTGGCTAGCTAAGTGTATAGCTAGTTTAGTCACCTAGTTAAGTCGGCTTATTAGTCTGGTGGCTAGCCAGGTGCCTGGCAATTTAATCCAGCTTGTTAGCAGGCTTGTCATGTAGGTTGCCAGCTTGATAAGCTGGCTGGCCAGCTGCTGACCAGCAATATGTCTGACTAGAAAAGCCAGATGGCTATCTGACTGTCCAGCCAGCCTGTTGGCTATTTAAGACTGCTGGCTAGCCAGCTGGCAGGCCCAATGGCTAGCTAGCCAGCTACATAGCCAGCTAGCCAGCCAGGTAGCTAGCTAGTTAAGCCAGCTGGCTAGCTGTCTAGTCAACCAGGCAGCAAGCTAGTTAATTCAGCTGGCTAGCCAACTAGCTAGTCAGTGAGTTAAGTCAGCAAGCTAGCCAGCTAGCAAGTTAAGTCAGCTAGCAAATCAGATAACTATTCAGCTAGCTAGTTAAGTCAGCTAGCTAGTCAGCTAGATCTTTAAGTCAGCTAGCCAGCTAAATAGCCCGTTAGCTTGCTAGTTAAGTCAGATAGCTAGACAGCTAGATAGCTTGTTTGTTAGCTAGTTATGTCAGCTCGATTGCCAGCTAGCTAGTCAGCTAGCTAGTAAAGTCAGCTAGCAAGTCATCTAGTTATTTAGCTAACTAGTCACCTAGCAACTCAGCCAGCTAGTCAGCTAACTAGTGGGCTTGCATGCTTTCCATCAGGTCATCTAACAAGTTGGATCGCCCACCTGCCAACCAGTCAGCAAACTAGTCAACCTATTCAACAGCCAACTGGACAACTAACTTGTTGACTTGCTCGCAGGCCAACAGGTCAGCTAACTAGTCGCCTGCCAGCCGAGTAGTTAAGTCAGTTCACCATTCAACTCGCTCACCCGCCAACTTGTTAAAGCAGCTCAACCGTGGACTCACTGTCTGATAGACTAGTTAATTTGGTTCACTGGTAAGCTCACTCGCTGGCAGACTAGTTCAGTCTTCTAGCCTGTCGGCTCACTCACGAGTTGACTAAAGTCAGCTGACAAGTCAGCTCACTCTTGGCCGACAGGTCAAGTCAGCTAACCAGTCACCTCACTCACTGGCCGACTAGTTAAGTCAGTTGACCAGACGGCTCACTTGCTGGCAGACTAGTTAAGGAAACTGACCAGTTGGCTCACTCATCGCCAGACTAGTTAATTCAGCTCACTTGTTGGCTCACTTGCCAGCTGACTAATTAAGTCAGCAAACCCGTCTTCACACTGTCCGGCCAACTAGTTACGTTAGCTAACTCATCGGCTGATTAGTGGGCAAACTTATCAGCCAACTAGGTAGCTCAGCTAACTAGTCAACTGACGACTTAGGTCAGCTAACTAGTAGGCCAACTAGTCAGCCGACTAGTTGGATCAGCACACATGACACCCAAGTATTTTACCGAGACAAATAGTGGGCCAACTAGTCAGTAAACTAGTTAATAAAGTTAAGTAGTCGGCCGACAATTTGGCCCACTTGTAAAGCCAGGCAACTAGTCAGCCAACGTGTTAAACCAGCTAACTAGTCATCCGATTCATCAGCCAACATGGTTAGTCACCTAACTAAATCATTAACAAACTAGTTAAGTCAGCTAATTTAATGCATTTACCTACTAGTTAAAACAGTTAGCTAACTCATTAACCAACACATTATGTCAGCTAGCTATCTCATTAGCAAACTAGCTATGCCAGCTAGCTAAGTCAGCTAGCTAACCAGCTAGCTAGCAAAGTAAGTTAACTAAGTCAGCTAGCTCACTAGTTAGTTAAATATTTAAGTCAGGTACATATGTTGGCTACCTAACTTTCAGCTAATTTGTTAAGTTATCTAGTGATTCAGTTAGTTAAATAGCTAGCTAACTATTTAATTTGGGTAAAGTCAGCTAGGTAACTAGTTAAGTCAGAAAGTTAAGTCAGCTAGCTAAGTTATCTAGTTAAGTCAGCATTCTAATTAAGTCAGTTGGTTAAGACAGCTAGTTAGCTAGTTAGCTAACAGGTTAAGTCAGCAGGTTGAGTCAGATAGTTAGCTACTTAACTAACATGTTAAGTAAACTGGTTGAATCAGCTAGCAAGCTAGTTAGCAAATGAGTTGAGTCAGCAGGTTGAGTAGGCTAGTTAGCAAGTTAGGTAACGAGTTAAGTCAGCTGGATGTGTCATCTAGCAAATTAGTTAGCTAACGAGTTAAGTCAGCTGGTTGAATCAACTAATTAGCTCGTTAACTAACGAGTTAAGTCAGATGATTGCATCAGCTAGCTAGCATATTAGATAAAGAGTAAGCTAACTAGTTTGATAGCGGGTTAACTCAGCTAGCTAGCTATGCAGCTAACTGTTTAAGTCAACTTGCTAGCTAGGTAGGTAGCTAGTTAGCTAACTATTTAAGTCAGCTGCATAACTAGGTAACTAGGTAGTTAGCTAACTATTTATGTCAGGTGACTAGCTGGGTAACTAGCTTGTTAAGTCAGCTAGTTAAGTAGTTGGCTAGCTAGTTAAGTCAGTTAGTAAAGTCATCTTGCTAGCCAGCTGCCTAGCAGGGTTGCTAGATAGTTAAGGTAGCTGACTAGCCAGCTGTGAAGCTAGGTAAGTAACCTAGTTAAATCAGCTTGCTGGCCAGCAGGTTAGTTAGGAAGGAAGGTAGTAAAGTCAGATGGCAAGCCAGTGGGTTATGTAGGTATTTAGCTACTTAATTCAGCTGCCTAGCAATCAGGCTATCTGGTTATGCCAGCTAGATAAGTCAGCTGGCTATTCAGCTATCTAGCCAGGTAGTTAGCTAGTTAAGTCTGCTGACTATCCAGCTGGCTACTTCGTTAGTTTAGCTAGTTAAATCAGCTGACTAGGCTGCTGGCTAGCTAGGTAGCTAGGCAATTATGTAAGCTGTCTAGCCAGCTGGCTACCTAGTTAAGTCAGCTAGCTTAGTCAGCTGGTTAACCAGCTGACTGGACAGCAAAGTCAACTCAAGTCAGTTGTCCAGCCAGCTGGCTAGCTGATTAAAAAGCTAGTTAAATCATAGGGGTAGTGAGTTGGCTCACTAGTTATTTCAGCTAGTTAAGACAGCTGGCTAGTTAGGAAACTGGGTAGTTAAGTCAGCTAGATATGTCAACTAGCTAGCTAGTTAAGTCAGCTATTTAAGTCAGCAAGCTATATGATAGCTAGCTAGGTAACTAGCTAGTTAAATCCTCTAGTTAAGACAGCTGGCTAGCTAGGTAGCTAGCTAGTTAAGTCAACTAGTTAAGTCAATTTGCTAGTTAGTTAAGTAACCTAGTTAAGTAAACTCTCTGGTGAGCAGGTTAGCTAGGTAGTTTGGTAGTAAAGTCAGCTGGCAATCCAGTGGGCTATGTAGATAGATAGCTAGTTAAGTCAACTGGCTAGCCATCAGGTGTCTAGTTATGGCAGCTAGTTAAATCAGCTGGATATCAAGCTATCTTGTTAGCTGGCTAGTTAAGTCTGCTGGTTAGCCAGCTGGCTACTTAGTTAAATCATCTAGATAAGTCAGCTGGTTAGCCTGCTGTCTAGCTAGGTAGCTACGCCAATAATTCTGCTGGCTAGTCAGCTGCCTCGCTAGTTAATTCAGCTAGATAATTCAGCTGGCTAGCCATCTTGCTAGCTAGGTAGCCAGCTAGTTATCTCAGCTGTCTAGCCAGCTAGCTGGGTAGTTATGTCACCTAGTTAAGTCAGCTGACTAGCCCACTGTCTAGCTAGGTAGCTTGCTAATTAAGTCAGCTGGCTAGACAACTGGCTAGCTAAATAAGCCACCTAGTTTATTCAGCTGGATAGCCAGCTGGCTAGCTATGTAGCAAACTTGTTAATTCAAGTGGCTACAAAGCAGGTTAGCTAGTTAAGAGTTACTTAAGTTAACTGACTAGCCACCTGTCTATGTAGCTAGTGTCCTAGTTGAGTCAGTTGACCAGCCAGCTGGCTAGCTAATTAAGTCAACTAGTTAAGTCAGCTGTCTATTCAGGTGGCTAGAGAGGAAGGGAGCTAGTTAAGTCAGCTAGTAGACAGCTGGATGGCTAGTTAAGTCAGCTGGTTTAGTCACCTCTATGGCTAGATGTCTATCTCGTTAATCAACTAGCTAAGTCAGCTGGATAACCAGCTGACTTGCTAGTTAAGTTGCCTCATTAAGTCAGATAACTACCCAGCTCACTAGCTAGGTAAAAAGCTATTTAAGACAGATTGCAAAACAAGCTGGTTAGCTAGTTATTTCAGGTAGTTAAGTCATCTGGCTAGCTAGGTAGCTAGCTAGTTAAGTCAGCTAGTTATGTCAGTTAGCTAGCAAGCAAAGTCACCTTGTTAAGTCTGCTAGCTAGATATATAGATAGCTAGGTAACTAGCAAGATAATTCAGCTAATAAAATCAGCTGGCTAATTAGGTAGCTAACTAGATAAGTCAGCTAGTTAAGTGAGCTGCCTAGCTAGTTAAGTCAGCTAGTTAAGTCAGCTGGCAAGCCAGCTGCCTAGCTGGATAGCTAGCTTATGTCAGCTGACTAGTCAGCTGGCTAGTTAGTTGTCACCTCGTTAAGTCAGCTCGCTAGCCAGCTGTTTAACTAGTTAAGTCAGCCAGTTGAATCAGTTGACTAGCCACCTGGCTAGTTGGTAAAGTCAGCTAGTTATTTCAAGTTTCTAGCCAACTCGCTACCTAGGTAGCTAGCTTGTTAATTCAGCTGGGTAGACACCTGGCTAGCGAGTGATGTCTGTTAATTAAGTCAACTTGCTAGAAATCTGGCTAATTAGTTAAGTCAGCTAGTTGAGTCCGCAGGCAACCCAGCTGGCTAGCTGGTTGTCAGCTGGTTAATTCTAGTGGCTATAAGAATGGCTAGCTAGGTAGCAAACTAGTTAAGTCAGATGGCTAGTCAGTTGGCTTGCTGGTTAAGTCAACTAGTTATGAGAGTTGACTATTCATCTGGCTAGGTAGGTAGCTAGCTAATTAAGTCAGCTGGCTTGCCAGCTGGCTAACTAGATTCATCAGCATGTTAAGTTAGCTGGCTAGCCGGATGGCTGTCTAGTTAAGTCAGATAGTTAAGTAAGCTGGTTAGTCAGTTGGCTAGCTAGGTGGCTGGCATGATAAGCTGGCTGGTTAGCAGGATGGTAAGGCAGGTGGCTAGCTAGGAAGCTAGCTATATAAGTTAGCTAGTTATGACACCTAGCAAGATAGTTACGTTAGCTAGTTAAGTCAGCTGGCAAGCTAGATAATTAGCTAGGTAGCTAGCTAGTTAAGCTAGCTAGTTAAGCCAGCTGGATAGATAGGTAGCTAGCTAGTATTCTGCTAGTTAAGTCAGCTTGCTTGCTAGTTAAGTCAGTGACTTAATTCAGCCAGCAAGTCAGCTGCATAACTGGGTAGCTAGCTAGTTAAATTTGGTGGATATCTAGTTGGCTAGCTAGTTAAGTAACCAACTTAAGTCAGCTCTCTAGCCAGCTGGTTAATCAGCTAGCTAGGTAGTTAAGTCAGCTGGAAAGCCAGTGGATACATAGGTAGCAAGCTAGTTAAGTCAGCTGGTTATCCATCTGTCTAGCTAGCTAGCTAGCTAGTTAAGTCTGCTTGCTAGCAAGCTGGCTACTTCATTAATTCAGCTAGTTAAATCAGCAAGCTAGCCTGCTGGCTACCTAGGTAGCTACGCAATTAAGTCAGCTGGCTAGTCAGCTGACTATCTAGTTAAGTCAGATTGTTATGTCAGGTGGCTAGCTAGCTTGCTAGCTAGGTAACTAGATAGTTAAGTCTAGTCATCTGATTAGATATTTAAATGACCAAGTTAAGTCAGCTGACTCGTCAGCTGGTTAGCTAGGCAGTTTGCTAGTTAAGTCAGCTAGCTACACAGCTGACTAGCTAGATAAGTCACCTAGATAATTCAGCTGTATAGCCAGCTGGCTAGCTATCAATCAAGGTAGTTAATTCAACTGGCTTGACCTAATTAAGTCAGTTGTCTTGCCAGCTGGCTCGCAATTAAGTCAGTTGACTATCCAGGTGGCTAGAGAGGTAGAGAGCTAGTTAATCACCTGGCTAGCCAGCTGGTTAACTAGTTGAGTCAACTAATTTATTCACCAGGCTGGCCAGCTGCCTAGCTCATTAATCAACTAGTTAAGTCAGTGGGCTAACCAGCTGGCTAGATAGTTAAGTCACTTCATTAAGTCATTTGACTACCCAACTTGCTGGCTAGTTAAAAATCTAGTAATGTTAGATGACCAGACGGCTGGCTAGCTA
>NW_007258359.1:10278-18192 GCF_000164805.1 Carlito syrichta
TAAGTAGTCGGCCGACAATTTGACCCACTGTAAAGTCAGGTAACTAGTCGAACAAATAGTCAGCCAACGTGTAAACCAGCTAACTAGTCATCCGATTCATCAGCCAACATAGTTAGTCACCTAACTAAATCCTTAACAAACTAGTTAAGTCGGCTAATTTAATGCATTTACCTACTAGTTAAAACAGTTAGCTAACTCATTAACCAACACATTATGTCAGCTAGCTATCTCATTAGCAAACTAGCTATGCCAGCTAGCTAAGTCAGCTAGCTAACCAGCTAGCTTGCAAAGTAAGCTAGCTAAGCCAGCTAGCTCACTAGTTAGCTAAATATTTAAGTCAGGTACATATGTTGGCTACCTAACTTTCAGCTAATTAGTTAAGCTACCTAGTGATTCAGTTAGTTAAATAGCTAGCTAACTATTTAATTTGGGTAGTTAAGTCAGCTAGGTAACTAGTTAAGTCAGACAGTTAAGTCAACTATCTAAGCAGTTAAGTCAACTAGCTAAGTTATCTAGTTAAGTCAACATTCTAATTAAGTCAGCTGGTTAAGACAGCTAGTTAGCTAGTTAGCTAACAGGTTAAGTCAGCAGGTTGAGTCAGGTAGTTAGTTACTTAACTAACGTGTTAAGTCAACTGGTTGATTCAGCTAGCAAACTAGTTAGCAAATGAGTTGAGTCAGTTGGTTGAGTAGGCTAGTTAGCAAGTTAGGTAACGAGTTAAGTCAGCAGGATGTGTCATCTAGCAAATTAGTTAGCTAACGAGTTAAGTCAGCTGGTTGAATCAACTAATTAGCTCGTTAGCTAACGAGTTAAGTCAGATGATTGCATCAGCTAGCTAGCACATTAGATAACGAGTAAGCTAACTAGTTTGATAGCTGGTTAACTCTATTAGCTAGCTATGCAGCTAACTGTTTATGTCAACTTGCTAGCTAGGTAGGTAGCTCGATAGCTAACTATTTAAGTCAGCTGCATAGCTAGGTAACTAGGTAGTTAGCTAACTATTTATGTCAGGTGACTAGCTGGGTAACTAGCTTGTTAAGTCAGCTAGTTAAGTAGTTGGCTAGCTAGTTAAGTCAGTTAGTAAAGTCATCTTGCTAGCTAGCTGCCTAGCAGGGTTGCTAGATAGTTAAGGCAACTGACTAGCCAGCTGGTAAGCTAGGTAAGTAACCTAGTTAAATCAGCTTGCTGGCCAGCAGGTTAGTTAGGAAGGCAGGTAGTAAAGTCAGATGGCAAGCCAGTGGGTTATGTAGGTATGTAGCTAGTTAATTCAGCTGCCTAGCAATCAGGCTATCTAGTTATGCCAGCTAGATAAGTCAGCAGGCTATTCAGCTGTCTAGCCAGGTAGCTAGCTAGTTAAGTCTGCTGACTATCCAGCTGGCTACTTCGTTAATTTAGCTAGTTAAATCAGCTGGCTAGGCGGCTAGCTAGCTAGGTAGCTAGGCAATTTATGTAAGCTGTCTAGCCAGCTGGCCACCTAGTTAAGTCAGCTAGCTTAGTCAGCTGGCTAACCAGCTGACTGGATAGTTAAGTCAACTCATTAAGTCAGTTGTCCAGTCAGCTGGCTAGCTGATTAAAAAGCTAGTTAAATCATGGGGGTAGTGAGTTGGCTCGCTAGTTATTTCAGCTAGTTAAGTCAGCTGGCTAGTTAGGAAACTAGGTAGTTAAGTCAGCTAGATATGTCAACTAGCTAGCTAGCTAAGTCAGCTAGTTAAGTCAGAAAGCTATATGATAGCTAGCTAGGTAACTAGCTAGTTAAATCCTCTAGTTAAGACAGCTGACTAGCTAGGTAGCTAGCTAGTTAAGTCAACTAGTTAAGTCAATTTGCTAGCTAGTTAAGTAACCTAGTTAAGTAAACTCTCTGGTGAGCAGGTTAGCTAGGTAGTTTGGTAGTAAAGTCAGCTGGCAAGCCAGTGGGCTATGTAGATAGGTAGCTAGTTAAGTCAACTGGCTAGTCATCAGGTGTCTAGTTATGGCAGCTAGTTAAATCGGCTGGATATCAAGCTATCTTGTTAGCTGGCTAGTTAAGTCTGCTGGCTAGCCAGCTGGCTGCTTCGTTAAGTCATCTAGATAAGTCAGCTGGCTAGCCTGCTGTCTAGCTAGGTAGCTACACCAATAATTCTGCTGGCTAGTCAGCTGGCTCGCTAGTTAATTCAGCTAGATAATTCAGCTGGCTAGCCATCTTGCTAGCTAGGTAGCCAGCTAGTTATCTCAGCTGTCTAGCCAGCTAGCTGGGTAGTTATGTCACCTAGCTAAGTCAGCTGACTAGCCCACTGTCTAGCTAGTTAGCTCGCTAATTAAGTCAGCTGGCTAGACAGCTGGCTAGCTAAATAAGCCACCTAGTTTATTCAGCTGGATAGCCAGCTGGCTAGCTATGTTGCAAACTAGTTAATTCAACTGGCTACAAAGCAGTCTAGCTAGTTAAGAGTTACTTAAGTTAGTTGGCTAGCCAGCTGGATAGCTAGTTAAGTCAGCTGGTTTAGTCACCTCTATGGCTAGATGTCTATCTCGTTAATCAACTAGCTAAGTCAGCTGGATAACCAGCTGACTTGCTAGTTAAGTTGCCTCATTAAATCAGATAACTACCCAGCTCACTAGCTAGGTAAAAAGCTATTTAAGACAGATTGCAAAACAAGCTGGTTAGCTAGTTATTTCAGGTAGTTAAGTCAGCTGGCTAGCTAGGTAGCTACTAGTTAAGTCAGCTAGTTATGTCAGTTAGCTAGCAAGCAAAGTCACCTTGTTAAGTCTGCTAGCTAGATATATAGATAGCTAGGTAACTATCAAGATAATTCAGCTAATAAAATCAGCTGGCTAATTAGGTAGCTAACTAGATAAGTCAGCTAGTTAAGTGAGCTGCCTAGCTAGTTAAGTCAGCTAGTTAAGTCAGCTGGCAAGCCAGCTGCCTAGCTGGATAGCTTGCTTATGTCAGCTGACTAGTCAGCTGGCTAGTTAGTTGTCACCTCGTTAAGTCAGCTCGCTAGCCAGCTGTTTAACTAGTTAAGTCAGTTGGTTGAATCAGTTGACTAGCCAGCTGGCTAGTTGGTAAAGTCAACTAGTTATTTCAAGTTTCTAGCCAACTGACTACCTAGGTAGCTAGCTTGTTAATTCAGCTGGGTAGCCACCTGGCTAGCTAGTGATGTCAGTTAATTGTCAACTTGCTAGAAAGCTGGCTAACTAGTTAAGTCATCCAGTTGAGTCCGCAGACAACCCAGCTGGCTAGCTGGTTGTCAGCTAGTTAATTCAAGTGGCTAGAGAAATGGTTAGCTAGGTAGCAAACTAGTTAAGTCAGATGGCTAGCCAGATGGCTTTCTGGTTAAGTCAACTAGTTATGACAGCTGACTATTCATCTGGCTAGGTAGGTAGTTAGCTAATTAAGTCAGCTGGCTTGCCAGCTGGCTAACTAGATTCAACAGCATGTTAAGTGAGCTGGCTAGCCGGATGACTGTATAGTTAAGTCAGATAGTTAAGTAAGCTGGTTAGTCAGTTGACTAGCTAGGTGGCTGGCCTAATAAGCTGGCTGGTTAGCAGGCTGGTAAGGCAGATGGCTAGCTAGGAAGCTAGCTATATAAGTCAGCTAGTTATGACACCTAGTAAGCTAGTTAAGATAGCTAGTTAAGTCAGCTGGCAAGCTAGATAGTTAGCTAGGTAGCTAGCTAGTTAAGCCAGCTAGTTAAGCCAGCTGGATAGATAGGTAGCTAGCTAGTTGTCTGCTAGTTAAGTCAGCTTGCTTGCTAGTTAAGTCAGTGACTTAATTCAGCCAGCAAGTCAGCTGCCTAGCTGGGTAGCTAGCTAGTTAAATTTGGTGGATATCCAGTTGGCTAGTTAGTTAAGTCACCAACTTAAGTCAGCTCTCTAGCCAGTTGGTTAGTCAGCTAGCTAGGTAGTTAAGTCAGCTGGAAAGTCAGTGGATATGTAGGTAGCAAGCTAGTTAAGTCAGCTGGCTATCCATCTGGCTAGCTAGGTAGCTAGGCAGTTGTGTAAACCTGCTAGCCAGCTGGCTAATTAGCTAAGTAACCTAGTAAATCAGCTGGCTAAACAGCTGGCCAGCTATGTTCACTGTCCAAACAGTTGGCTAGCTAGTTAAGTAACCTAGATATGTCAGCTGGCTAGACAGCTTGCTAGCTAGGTAGCTAGCTAATTATGTCAGCTGTCCAGCCAGCTGGCTAGCTAGTTAAGTCCCTTAATTAAGTCAGCTGGCTAACCAGCTGGCTAGCCAGGTAGCTTGCTATTTAAGTCTGCTGGCTAGACAGTTGGCTATCTAGTTAAGTCACCTAGTTAAGTAAGCTATCTAGCCAGCTGCCTAGCTACATAGCAAGCTAATTAATTCAGCTGACTATCAAGCAGGACAGCTATTTAAGACATCAAGTTAAGTCAGCTGGCTTGCCAGCTGGCTAGCTAGGTAGTGAACTAGTTAAGTAAGTTGGGTAACCAGCTGGCTAGCTATTTATATCAGCTAGTTAATTCAGTTGGCTTCCCAGCTGGCTACCTAGTTAGCCAGCTTGTCAAGTCAGCTGGCTAGATAGCTGGCAAGTATTGTTAAGTCAGCTAGTTAAATCAGCTGACCAGCCAGTTGACTAACTGGTTAAGTCAGCTAGTTAAGTCAACTGGCAAGTCAGCTGGCTAAATAGGTGGTTAGCTAGTTAAGTCAGCTAGTTAAGTCAGTTGGCTAGCTAGGTAGCTAGACTAGTTAAGTCAGCTAGTTAAGACAGCTGTCTAGCTAGTTAAGACAGTTAGTTAAGTCATCTGGTCAGCCAGCTTCCTAGCAGAGAAGCTAGCTATTTATGTCAGCTGGCTAGCCATTTGGCTAGCTAGTTAAGTCACCTAGTTTCATCAGATCGCTGACCAGCAAGTTAGCTAGGTAGTTAGTTGGTTAAGTCAGATGGTAAGCCAGCGGGCTATGTAGGTAGATAGCTGGGTAAGTCAGCTGATTATCCTTCAGTCTATCAATTTATGTCACCTAGTTATGTCAGCTGAGTATCCAGCTGTTGGATAGGTAGCTAGCTATTCAGCTGTTGGATAGGTGACTAGCCAGCTGGCTACTTTGTTAAATCAGCCAGATAAGTCAGCTGGATAGGCTGCGGGCTAGCTAGGTAGCTAGGCAATTAATTCAGCTGGCTAGCTAGCTGACCACCTAGTTAAGTCAGCTTATTTAGTCAGCTGTGTAACCAGCTGGCTAGCTAGTTAACTCAGCTTGTTGTCAGTTGTCTAGCTAGCAGACTAGCTAGTTAAAAAGCTAGTACGAGCCGGGCTAGGTGGTTCAGCCTGTACTCCTGTGCCTTTGGGAGGCTGAGGTGAGTGGATTGCCTGAGACCCCAGGTTCAAGATCTGCCTGGGCAGGAACACCTCATCTCTACAATAAATAAAAAATCAGCCGGGCGTGGTAGCACATGCCTGTAATTCTGCCTACTCGGAAGGCTGAGGTGGAAGGATCACCAGAACCCAGCAGGTCAAGGCTGTGGTGGCTGGGAGTGGCCACTGCACTCCAGTCTGGGCGACCAAGTCAGACTCCAACTCAAAAAAAAAGCTAGTTATGTCAGAGAGGTAGACAGCTGGCTCACTAGTTATATCAGCTTGTTAAGTCAGCTGGCTAGCTAGGTAGCTAGCTAACTAAGACAGCTAGACATGTCAGCTAGCTAGCTAGTTAAGTCAGCTAGTTAAGTCAACTAGGTATCTGATAGCTAGCTAGATAGCTAGCTAGTTATATCAGATAGTTAAGTCATCTGGTTGGCTAGGTAGTTAGCCTGTTAATTCAGCTAGTTAAGTCAGCAGACTAGCTAGTAAAGCCAGTTAGTTAAGTCAGCTGGCTAGCCAGTAGCATAGCAGTATAGATAGCTAGTTAAGTCAGCTGACTAGCCAGTTGGCTAGATAGTTAAGTCACCTAAATAAGTCAGCTCGCTGGTCAGGAGGTTAGCTATATGCTTACGTAGTTAAGTCAGCTGGCAAGCCAGTGGGCTATGAAGGTAGGTAGCTAGTTAAGCCAGCTGGCTAGCCATCAGGCATCTAGTTATGTCAGCTTGTTAAGTTAACTGGTTATCCATCTGTCTAGCTAGCTAGCTAGCTAGTTAAGTCTGCTTGCTAGCCAGCTGGCTACTTCATTAATTCAGCTAGTTAAATCAGCAAGCTAGCCTGCTGGCTACCTAGGTAGCTAGGCAATTAAGTCAGCTGGCTAGTCAGCTGACTATCTAGTTAAGTCAGATTGTTATGTCAGGTGGTTAGCTAGCTTGCCAGCTAGGTAACTAGATAGTGAAGTTTAGCCATCTGATTAGATAGTTAAATGACCAAGTTAAGTCAGCTGTCTAGTCAGCTGGTTATCTAAGCAGTTTGCTAGTTAAGTCAGCTAGCTACACAGCTGACTAGCTAGATAAGTCACCTAGATAATTCAGCTGTATAGCCAGCTGGCTAGCTATGAATCAAGCTAGTTAATTCAACTGGCTTGACCTAATTAAGTCAGTTGTCTTGCCAGCTGGCTCGCAATTAAGTCAGCTGACTATCCAGGTGGCTAGAGAGGTAGAGAGCTAGTTAATCACCTAGCTAGCCAGCTGGTTAACTAGTTGAGTCAACTAATTTATTCACCAGGCTGGCCAGCTGCCTAGTTCATTAATCAATTAGTTAAGTCAGTGGGCTAACCAGCTGTCTGGATAGTTAAGTCACTTCATTAAGTCATTTGACTAGCCAGCTTGCTAGCTAGTTAAAAATCTAGTAATGTTAGATGGCCAGACGGCTGATGAGCTAGTTATTTCAGATAGTTAAGTCAGCTGGCTAGCTGGGTAGCTAGCTAGTTAAGTCAGGTATTTATGTCAGCTAGTTAGCTAGTAAAGTCAGCCAGTTAAGTTGGCTAGCTAGCAAGATGGCTAGCTAGGTCGACAGTTAGTTATTTCAGCTAGCAAATCCAGCTGTCTAGATAGGTAGTTAGCTAGTTAAGTCAGCTAATTAAATCAGCTGGCTAGCTAGTTAAGTCTGCTAGTTATGTCAGCTGAATAGCAAGCTGCCTATCTGGTTAGCTAGCTTGTTAAGTCAGCTGGCTAACCAGCTGACTAGCTAGTTGTCACCTGGTTAGCTAGGTAGTTAGGTAATTATGTCAGCTGGCAAGCCAGCATGATATGTAGGTAGATAACTAGTTTAGTCAGCTGGCTAGCCACCTGGCTTGCTAAAGATATCAGCTAGTTAAGTCTGCAGGCTAGCAGCTGGCTACTAGTTAAGTCAACTAGTTGAGTCAGCTGTCTTGCCAGCTGGCTAGCTGGTTAAGTCAGCTTGATAGTTCAAGTTGCTAGATACATGGCTTGCTAGATAGCTAGCTAGTTAAGTCAGCAGGATAGCCACCATGATAGCTAGTTTTGTCAGCTAGTTAAGTCACCTGACTAGACAGCTGACTAACTAGTTAAGTCAGTTAGTTGAGTAAGCTGGCTAGCTAGTTGGCTAGCTGGTTAAATCAGCTAATTTATTCAAATGACTAGTCAACAGGCTAGGTAGGTAGCTCGCTAGGTTAATCAGCTGAATAGCCAGCTGACTACCTGGTAAAATCAGCTAGTTATTCAGCTGGCTAGCCACGTGGATAGGTAGGTAGCTGGCTAATTAAGTCAGCTGGCTACCTAGTTAAATGAGCGAGTTAAGTGAGCTGGCTAGACGGCTGGCTAGCTAGGAGGCTAGCTAGTAAAGCCAGCTGGCTAACTGAATGGATATCTAGTTAAGTCAGCTAGTTAGCCAAATGGCTAGCTAAATGGCTGACAAGTTATGCCAGCTGGTTAGCAGGCTTGTCAGATAGGTGGCCAGCTAGTTAAGCCGACTGACTAGAAGTCTGACCAGCAGGGTTGCTGGGTATTTAAGTCAGCTGGCTATCTGACTGTCCAGCCAGGAGTTTGCCTAATTAAGCCGGCTGGCAGGCTCCCTAGCCAGGTAGCCAGCCAGGGAGCTAGCTAC
>NW_007258360.1:0-833 GCF_000164805.1 Carlito syrichta
AGGAAAGAGGAGTCAAGTTATCTCTCTATGCAGATGATATGATGGAGTACCTTGAAAACCCAAGAGAATCTGTCAAAGGCCTCCTTACATTGATAAAAGCCTTTGGCAAAATCTCAGGATACAAAATAAATGTACAAACGACAATCGCATTTCTCTACACCAATAATAAACAAACAGAAACCCAAATAAAAAACACAGTTTCATTCACAATACCCACAAAAAAAGTGAAATACCTTGGCATCTTCCTAACCAGAGACGTGAAAGACCTTTACAATGAAAATTACAAAACATTGCTCAAAGAAATCAAAGCTGACATGAACAAGTGGAAAAATATCCCATGCTCATGGATTGGAAGAATCAACATTGTGAAGATGTCCATCTTACCTAAGGCAATCTACAAATTCAATGCAATACCCATTAAATTACCAACAACATTCTTCTCAGACCTAGAAAAAACAACACAGCAATTCATATGGAAACACAAACATCCAAGAATAGCCAGAACAATCCTCAGCAAAAAAAACAAAGCCGGTGGTATCACAATACCAGATTTCAAACTTTACTATAAAGCTACAATCATCAAAACAGCTTGGTATTGGTACAGGAACAGGCATATAGATCAATGGAACAGAATTGAGATTCCAGAAGCAAAACCTCAATTTCTCAACCAACTCATCTTCGACAAAGCCCCCACCACCTACCAATGGGGAGAGGAGAACCTATTCAGTAAATGGTGCTGGGAAAATTGGCTGACCACATGCAGAAGATTGAAACAGGACCCCTATCTATCCCCATGCACAAGTTTACTCCAAATGATCAGAGACCTAAATGTA
>NW_007258360.1:2017-13565 GCF_000164805.1 Carlito syrichta
GGGATTAACAGTAGCAAATATCTGTCGGGGGATGGGAAAACACTTCTTATCTACAGGGTGCCTGAATGAAATGTCATTGTACACCTAACCCTTAACTGTACCCCACAAAACCATAATAAAATATACTAATTAATGAAAAAAAAATGTGATGGAAAAATATGTGAGAAGGAACAATTATTATAATGCAGGTTGATATACCCTTACTCCCTCTGCTTGTCCGGTATTTCATTCATTCACCCTTCACTACTCCAATTTTTGCAGAATATCTCAATTTCAAGTTCATGTGTTGGATGTAATCTTCAGCCCTGATGGCATAATGATATCACTTGGAAAGCTTTTCAAAAAATCAACCCAAACTACTGATTTATAAATTAATCTCTGAAGTTGGAGACCAGGCATAGACACTTTTAGAACTCTTCAAGTAATTAAAATTTGGGTTGATAGCTACTGCTCAAGAATTCAAACAAGGAAATGAATGCTGTTTCTCTACCAAGAAGAAATGAATCCATGACTATTTCAGAATTTCCATAAATTTTCCAGTCCTATTACTAATATTAAAGCATTAACCTACTTGTATAAAGATAAAAATAGTAGACTCATAGCTTGGTGTTAATATCAGTATCTGTGTTATTATCAGAAATATGAAAAAAAATTCAACCAAAAAGTGTGGACCACTATTATCTAAAATCAGGAGGACACATGTAAAGTATAGTTAAAATTTGCTCTCTGGCATTCTATAGGATAAATGAACGTGTTAAAAGTATACAAATTCTGTTGCTATACAACTAAATCTCTTGTGATTCTCCAAGACAAGAACTCCAAGTCATAAAAAACTTTATGAGGTGAATTCAGGGTTGGTATGTTGCAAGAAAAAATAAAGGGGAACAAAAGTCTCACATGCCAACCTTACTACTTAGAAGTCACCCTCAGTAATCTAATCTCAGTAGCAAGGATAATATAAGACACAGAAAAAATAGTTTTCTCTGGGATTATGACCTAGCATAAACATTCAGCCAACTTAATTTATGCAACTAGTTTGATTGTGTCATTTTATAAAAATAAGAGACAGCACGATACACTGAATAAATGACTAATGGATTTTTGATGGCATCTATAAATAGATTTAGGTACTAAAAATGGAGCTATGATATTTTAAAAGAGTCAAAATGAAACAATGTGATATTGGCATCTGGGAATCTGCATTTTTTTACAAAAGTTTTTTTAATATTTCAAAGTATTTTAAGACTAGGAAATATATTTGAGTTTTTTTAAGCTCCTCTTTAAGAGTGAAGTCAAAATTTTTAGCATTCTTGTCACAAATACTGAAAAAAATCACTCCAAGAATTCTTGAGATACCTTCATACACTTTTACTGTAAAAATTACTTTTATTGCCCATGTACTTTAGCATTTCTTAATAGAATACCATAGAATTTTCTGCTGTTGTCTATAACTTTTTTAAAATTTTATTTTGAATATGTGGGGTACAATTCAGGGTTAGGTATACAAACATTCATTATGCAGGTACCCTTGTTGATGAGGTGTGACCCTCCCTCCCCTGGCAGTTTCCCTCAACTGCCAATCCTACCCCCCATCTCTGGCTGTTTCCCAATACTTATAGTATTATGACATATTTCCCTTTCTTATACTATTATGATAATTGTTCAAGGTTTGCTTTTGAGTGAGAGCACACGGTACTCTGTTCTTTGTTTCTGTGATAGATCACTGAGTATGATAGAATCTAAATCCACCCAAGTTGCTATGAAGTCCATATGTTTGTCCTTCTTTATGACTGCATAATACTCTATTGTGTATAAGTACCACATTTTTTTTTTATCCAGTCCAGTTACAAAGGGCAGCATGGTTGGCTCCATGTTTTTGCTATTGTGAATAGTGGTGCAATAAACATGCGTGTGCAAGTATCTAACTTTAATAATTAAAAATATCAATTTCCCTAGGACTAATTTCCATAGACTGCAATGCAATCTTGCCTCCGCCCTGCTATGCTTCTCTTTCCAACTTAATCCTCTGCTTATTCACTGTAGATTCACAGAACCATAGAAACTAAAGGTGCCAGAGCAGTGGCTAAGAGCCTGGCCCTTTGGTAAAAATTTGTTCTATAACATTTCAGTTGACTGATCCTAAACAAGATAACTGTTTAGTTAGAGTTCTATAAAATGGCAGGCCAAGCTCCTTAATTCTGTGAAGTATGGAGCCCGATCATCTTCATTTTTAAACAATGTCTACATTAGTTAAAAGTTGTGTGAACCTTTAAGTTCTAGGGGCTACATAATAGGGTCTGCACAATAGGGTTATTGTGAAGACTAAATACAAACATTGATGAATGTAAAGTGATGAGTTTACTGAATTTGACATAGAAAGCTATCATAAATTGTTATTAGCATTGTGAGGGAAATTAAAATTATGTGATCTAGTATATTTATTTTCAAGATGATGTGTCTTAACAAGATGGCTAAAATAACTTGTACATTGTCACATAAAATCACCCCAGAAAGGTCTGGTTGCCCAAGGCTTCTTTGGCCATTTCTTTCTACCAGTTTGATCACACCATCCCTTTACAATCATCTAGAATAGATTCTGATGCTACTTATGATAGACTAGTTTTATACATTCATCAAACTCATGCATTGTTACAACACCTGGGAAACCTTTCACAATTGCCTCAAATCTCTGTTGTCTGCCTCTCCTTTGAGCTGTTATATGCTTTCTCTTCTCTGCCAATCCTTTGACACTTCTTATATACACATTTGTTGAAAAAATTTAAAGCAAATCCCAACTAAATTGAATGCATTGACTAATTATTTTTATTCTTGTGTGTACCATTAATACTTTCTCCATAATCAATAAGTGATGATGGTTGATTGACCAAAAGATCACTCATCCTCAGTGACAATAACTCCATAATATTAGCTAGGTAAATTGCCCAGGAAAACTTGAATATCTATGCTTTCTTTTACAACTTTTTAAAAAAGTGTATCCTTGAGTTCCTTCATGGGTCACTTTTTTTAAAAAAGGTAAGTTTTAGAATAAGAAAACTTGAGTTTGAGTACCCAGGCCCACCATGTGAATATACATGATGGACACCTTGATTTTCTTAATTTTCTTAATGTATTAAATGAAGATGTTAAATGTTCCAGTTTACCTTTATGGCTCAAGGGGTAGGAGATCACTGCTTGGTTCCAGAAGAGGTCACACAGCTCACTGCCTGGCAAACTAGAATCAGTTTGGGATATTATCAGATTTATCAGGAAAGAAATATGCTATTTCCATCAGGAATAGTGAAAGAATGAATTGCAACACTGTCATTTGCTGCTGGTGAACAGATTTTTCTAAAGTATTGAAAAGAAAACTGATGGGAGAAAAAGAGAGAGAGAGGTAGAGGAATCGATGGGGAGAGAGAGAGAGAAAGATGAGAGAGAGAGAGAGAGAGAGAGAGAGAGAGAGAGACCGACTCTAACTCATCTGGAGCCCTAGATCTAACTTTGATAAAACTCATTGCAGCTGAGTCTCATAATTCAGTGAAAAATCTTTTTCTGTTCACCTTAGACTGTTTGAATTAGGTGTCTGTCCCCTGTAATACAGAACAACCTGACCAGTAAAATCTTTCTCTGAATGTTTTTTGTGAATTTGATGTAATTATTATACTTTGAAACATTATATCATCAACTACCATTCAATATTCTTATTTTTTGTTCTTTTTATGTTTTATTTTTTCATCGCTATTTTTCATGTTCAGATTTAAATATCTTCAAAGAATACATAAAGGATTAATACATATACTATACAAGACAAAATACAATAGTATAATCTAAACCCATTTTTTTCACATGCAAAACAACATATCCTACCTGACTAAAATGATTGGTGCTCTGTCAAAGTAATAATTCCTGCTCAAAAAAGAAAAAGAAAGAAAGAAAGAAAGAGAAGGAAGAAAAAAGAACAAAAAATTTGGGTAGTGTGAGTGGACAGAATTTATAGCCTACCTATGTAATATTGGTCTTTTTCTCATTTTAATTAAAATAAATTAAAGGATAGTGCTTAAAAAATATTGTAACTGAGGCTGTGTACAGATTAAAAGCATTATTAAAACAATTCAACTGATTTTTAACAATTACATGAGTGAGAGTGGAGTCAAAGAAAGCATAATAAATGGGGAATAATTTAGCACAAGATTATTGAAGGTCTTCTATGAATTTTCTGACAACAAAAAGAGAATAGGATTAACAACAATCTGCAGACAGACAATAATCTACAGACAGCAATAACATATAAGGGGATTGAGAGTCTTATCAAAATAGACAAAAGTTTTTGTACCTACATGATTTATCAGGTCATCAGAGACAGGTGATTAAAATAAGGATTTGCTTAAAAGTAACTCTAAAGAACTAATGAATCTGTGGCTATTTTATGTGAAATTAAAAAAAAAACTTCTCCTGCTATTATATAGCAACAATATATTTTCCTGAGTAACCTGTGGAATGTAATAGATAACCACAATGTGACAAAACTTTATAATGGCTGCTCGTTTTGTAACTCTAGTTCAAGAAAAATTAATTTAAATGTTTCTATAAAATCTATAAATATAACCAAAGTTGAAACCATTATTTAAGCTTATGTTTATATAGTCTTATTTTTCCAACAGCCTGATAGAGAATTATATTAGAAAATCACAGAATTTTATAAAATGACCCTAAAAATCATGTGGTCCACAGTTTCACTTTTACAGATAAAGGCAATGGAGCCTGAAAAGGTCTAAGGATGTCCCATTGGTTCCAAAGAATTAGTAGAAAAACTGGAAAGGAAAGATGAGTGTGTTTTTCCTGGGCTACAGTGAACATTGTTTATGCTCCACCAGGTTCCCCTCTACTGCAAGTAGAACTGTCTCATCTCAAATGTTCAAATCCTTACCCCTAGTACTTATAAATGTATGTTTTTTTAAAAAAATTGGGTCTTTGCAGATGTAATAAAATTAAGATGAGGTCATACTGGATTACTACAATGGCCCCTAATCCAATGAATGGTGTTTTTAGATGAAGAGGAAAATTTGGGCATAGAGACATGCACAGGAGAGAGAAAATATGAAGGTACAGGGAGACACACAGACAGAAGGCCATGTGAAGATGGAGGTAGAGACTGGATAACCATCAAGGATTGCTGGCAACCACTGGAAGCTAGGAGAGAGGCAAGGAACAGATTCTCTCTCAGAGCCTCCATAAGAAACTGTTCAAGGCCACAAAACATGGCTTTCCAGAGTTCGGGGGTTTGACCCCCCCCCCTGAGCGTCCCCCAGTGTGTCTAGAGTGCAAACCACAGAGTCAAAGAAAGCTGTTCTAGATTCTTAAGATTTCATGTGGCTTGCCCTGTTGGGTTTTGAATTTGCCCAGGATCTGCTACTCCTTTCTCTTTTCCTGTCTCTCCCTTTTTGGAATGGGAAGGTTGTTTCTATTCCTGTCTCACGATGGTGTTTTGGAAGGACATAACATGTCTGATTTTATAGGTTCATAGCTGGAGAGCTGTTTGTCTCAGGATGAATCTTACTACGAGTCTGTTTGATATCTGATTTAGATGAGACTAGGAACTTCAATATAAAGTTAATGCAGGAACAAGCTAAGACTTTTGGCCTATTGGGATAAAATGTATGTACTTTACATGTGAGAAGGGCAAACTTTGGTATAACAGGAGCAGAATTCTCAGGTCTGAGTGATTGTCTCCGCCCAAAGTTCATTATGTCAAAATTAATCCCCATTGCTATAGTATTAAGAGACTGGGCCTTTCAGTGCCTTCATAAATGGCATTAGTGTCTTTATAAGTAAATGACCGAGGGTGGAAATCTCTCTTCACACACAGACAATGTTATATTTTGGCTTTCTACAGTCATGTATATATTTTTATACTTAAGAGGATAAAAATTTTAAAATATATATTTGCCCCCAAACTGACCATTTCTGTTGCCCTTCCTTCATTACTGACATATTGCGTTCTCCTCTGGTGTAATTTGTTTACAGCCTAAAGGACTTCCTTGTTCATCCTTCCACTACGTATTCCCCCACTGATCTACAAAGAATACATTCCAAGAATTCCAGCAAATGCCTCAAACCTCAGATAGTACTATATCCTTTGGCAGCTTGAGGGACAACAGTAAAACCATCACAAATTTATCTCCCAATTTCACAGATACGGGGTTTGCTTTTACCTTAGGTCTCAGCAATCTCAGTGTTCAGTTATTTTTCTTCCTGGTAAATTGAGAACATTCCTTTTTTCACTTAATGGAAGCACTTACAGCTCTTCTTTGGCATATCCAAATTACCATCATCATTCTCCTTGCACTTTGGGGCCAGTACAAAATCAAATAAGGGTTATGTGGACACAAGCACTACAATACCATGAAAGTCTAACTGATAAAATAGATGGCTATTAAGCAACTAATGGGTGGCCAGCTTGGACAACGTGGGGATGCTGGTCGCAGGGGTGAATCAAGTCCCCGGCAGAAGTGCTCATCACATTACTCAGAATGGTGTGTGACTTAACACTGAAACCATGGAAAGCGAAACTGTGAATACGGGAAACTATTGTGTGTGAAGTAACATGTGAAGTTGTAGGGAACAGATTCTCAACAGACACCTTGATCTTGACTTCCCAGTGTCTGGAATGGTGAGAAATAAATGTTTGTTGTTCATACTCCCCCAGTTTATAATATTTTTGTTGCAGCGGCTGGAACAGACTAAGCAGGTTTGCATGGCACCAATTTCCCACACTTCAGCCTGTCTGTATTGAATATAAATTGTACTTTTGGTCAGAATAGAACCAGTCCTTTCTTTTAAAAATCCAAACTGATAAATTCTCTCTTAATTGGTGTGTTTAGGCTAGATACATTTAATGTAATTACTGACAGGCTTGAATTTAGGTCTATTGTTCTCTTATATCTCTATTTGCCCTCAGTAATTTCTGTTTTTGTTTTGTTTTTCCTACCTTTAAAAAACTACTTGGAAATGTTTTAGTAGCTAATTTTCATTTCTCCATTTTAGTTGTATCTCTTTGTGTTATATTGTAGTGATTGCTTAAAACATTAATATGTATGCAGAGCTATCAAAGAAACTGGAATTAATCTATTAAAAATTGTTGATTTATTCTTACATGTTTAAACTTCAGTCACGTTCAACGTACTCTCTGTTTGATGTGAGACACTTATCGAGATGTTTTTTCTGCTGCTCAAAAAAGTTTTGAACTCCTCAATTGTTATGCCTTTTTTTTTTTTCTTTTTTGAGTTGGAGTCTCACTCGGTGGCCCAGACTGGAGTGCAGCAGCCGCTCCCGGCCACCGCAGCCTCGCCTGCTGGGCTCCAGCGATCCTTCCACCTCAGCCTTCCGAGTAGACAGAATTACAAGCATGCGCTACCACGCCCGGCTGATTTTTTGATTTATTGTAGAGATGAGGTCTCACTGCCCAGGTGGGTCTTGAACCCCACAGGCTCAGGCAATCCACTCACCTCAGCCTCCCAAAGGTGCGGGATTACAGGCTGAGCCACCGAGCCTGGTTTGTTATGCCTTTTAATGCTTCTGCCATTTTTGGTTTTATGTCTTCCACATCAGCAAAACCTTTCATTTTGAGAATATTTTTCATCCAGGGAAACAAACAAAAAGTTGTTCAGTATGCAATCGGGTGAATAGGGCAGGATGAGGCACGGGATTCATGCCATTTTTGGTTGAGAGCTGCTGAACACTTAGCATGGTGTGGGCAGGTGCTTTGCCATAGTGGAATAACCCATCACTTAATTGCCACAATTCAGTACATTTCTTCTGCAAATCATGTTATCACCTTCTCAAGACTTTCAGTTGAAAACTTTAGTTGACCGTTTGATCCAGAGGAAAAATTCAGTGTACAACAAGGGGCCTGGCCTCCAAAACATTATTCCAGTTTCTTTTTTTGGTCCTCCTCATATATATATATGTATATTCTGCATGCACATATATATGCAGAATATATATATATATGTATATTCTGTATGCACATCTAGATATCTTTATTTATCTGTAACAAGATAGATATAAATGATATGTGCATCTTTTCATAGTCTTTTTAGAGCTAATGTTATTTTATCTTTTCAAATTCAATTCCAAATCGTACTTCAATTTTATGCTATAGTTGATTTCTATAATTCTCCTGTATATACTTTATACATCATATGTCCCTTCAAACAGGCAACTTGACAATTTTTACTCTTTATAGTCATGCATATTTTTAAAAACTTAAGTGAAGAAAATAATCCAGTATATATTCATCAATATACGGACCATTTCTATCACTCTGCCTTCATTGCTGGCATACTAAATATTCCTCTGGTATAATTTTCTTTCAGCCTGACAAACTTCCTTTGCTGCTGTTTCTTTGTAAGAGCAGCTCTGCTGGCAATCAGTTCTCTCGGTCTCCTTCTCTGCAAAATGCCTATTTTAATGTCAATGCTGAAAGGTATTTTGGCTGAGTTTACTGGACATATTGGAAGTACTCTCATTTAAATATAGTTCTGTGTAGCTTAACCACAAGAATACCTTCTGGGAAATGTGTTGTTAGGTGATTTCATCGCTGTGCAAACTCATAGAGCATACATACACAAACCTAGATGGTAGAGCCTACTACACAACCAGGCTATAGGGTACAGCCTATTGGTTTCAGGGTACAAACTTGAACAGTATGTTAATATACTGAACACTGTAGGCAATTGTAACACAATGCTAAGTGTTTGTGAATCTAAATATACTTTAATGTAAAGAAGGTACAGTAAAAATATGTTATTCAAGATTAAAAAGGGGAGCCGGGCTCGGTGGCTCAGCCTGTAATCCCGCACCTTTGGGAGGCTGAGGTGAGTGGATTGCCTGAGCCCACGGGTTCGAGACCCACCTGGGAGGTGAGACCTCATCTCTACAATAAATTAAAAAAAAAATCAGCCGGGCGTGGTAGCGCATGCCTGTAATTCTGGCTACTTGGAAGGCTGAGGCGGAAGGATTGCTGGAGCCCAGCAGGTGAAGGCTGTGGTGACTGGGAGCGGACACTGCACTCCAAGTCTGGGTGACAGAGTGAGACTCCAACACACACACAAAAGAAAAGATTAAAAAGGGTACACTACTGTAGAGTCTTTACTATGAATGGTGATTTCAGGACTCCAAGTTGCTCTGAATGAGTCAGTGAGTGCGTCATGAATGAATATAAAGGCTTAGGATATTATTGACACCACTGTACACTTTATAAATGCTGTACTTATGCTATACTGAATTTATAAAAAAAACACTGTTTTTCTTCAATAGTAAATAAACTTTAGCTTAATGCTAATTTTACTTTGATAATTTTTAACTTTTTAACTAAGGTAATAGTACTTAGTTTAAACCACAAACATATTGTACAACTGTCCAAAAGCATTTTCTTGTTTTTGTTTTTTTTCTAGAAAGCAGGATTTATTAAGAGGACAGAAAAGCTCCCACAGTGGGAGGTGACCGGCATTTTCTTTCTTAATATCCCTTTTCTATAAACTTTCCTCTATTTTTATTTAATTTTTTAAAACATTTAAAACTCTTTATTGAAAATTGAGACACAAACACACATTGGCCTATGCCTACATAGGGTCAGGACCATCAATATCATTATCTTCCTCCTCTGTATCTTGTCCTACAGGAAATTCTTCAACAGCACTTAACACGCATGGAGCTGCCATCTTCTATGATAGCAATGCCTTTTTCTGGAACACCTCTTGTTAAAAAGTGGCATGAATATTTCTACTCTATTTTGAATTTTTGACAGTTTACTAAAAATATGTGTAGATATAGCTTTGGATTTACCCAGCTTGAGGTTTGCTTCTTGAATCTCATATTGACATCTTTACCAAATATTTGAGATATTTCCTCAATTTATCTTTACTGCACCAATCTCTTCCCTTTTCAGGACTCCAGTGGAATGCCTATTACATTTTTGTCTTAGTTCCTTAAAGTAGTATTGACTTTTCTCAACATATTGCTGCTTTATTTCAGATTGGATAATTTTTATGATTCTCTCCTCTATTTAATTAACTCTTTCTAGTGTCCTTTTTTTTGTAAATTCACTTTTCTTACCATTATTGTAATTTTTTCTTATTTATTTTCTTTTCATTTTTAATTCTGTTTTTTAAAAATTTTAAATATATGGGCTACAATTCAGGACGGGGTATATAAATGGTCATCATACAGGTAAAGTTTAGGCCTCTCTTTGGTCTCCACTTTGCCTGGTTTCAGATGAGATACCCTTATTGATTTTGTGGCCCTCAACGACCTACCCCTGCAGTATCCTGCTACTGCTAATCCCTTTCTTATAGTATTAAGGGTCCACTTATGAGTGAGAACATATAGTCTCTGTTCTTTGTTTCTGTGATTGATCACTGAGTATGCTACACTGTAAGTACATCCAAGTTGCTGCAAAGTCCGTATGTTTGTCCTTCTTTTTGGCTGCATAATATTCCATTGTGTATATGTACCACATTTTTTATCCAGTCCAGTTTCAATGGGCAGCATGGTTGGCTTCATGTTTTTGCTGTTGTGAACAGTGCTGCAATAAACATGGGTGTGCAGGTATCCTTTCTATAGAATAATTTGAGTTCCTCCTGGTATATTCCCAGTAGACAGATTGCTGGGTCATATGGAAGGTCAATGTCTAGTTCTTTTAGAAATTGCCACAGTTTTCCAAAGAGGTTGCACTAGTTTGCATTCCCACCAGCAGTGTAGAAGTGTTCCTTTTTCTCCTCATACTTGCCAGCATCTGTTGTCTTATTATTATTATTTTTTAGTTAAACATATTTTTTATTTTAAAATTGTGGGGTACAGTTAAGGGTTAGGTATACAAATATGCATCGTTCAGGCACCCTTGTTAATAAGGTGTGGCCCCTCCATCCCCAGACAGATATTGACTACCATTAATCCCACCACCCTTGCCCTCCCTGTCCCCCCACATAGATTCCCACCACTGTCGATCCTTTTCTTATAGTATTACGATAGATGTTCAAGGTCCACTTATGAGTGAGAACATGTGATACTCAGATCTTTTTTGCTGTGAAAGATTACTCAGTATTGTAGACTCTAGTTCCATTCAGGTTGCTACAAAAGTCATGATTTGTTCTTTTTTATGGCTGCATATATTCCATCATGTATATGTACCAAATTTTTTCAATCTGGTTCTCTTTTGATGGACAGCATGGTTGCTTTCAGGTTCTTGCTATTGTGAACAATGCTGTGATAAACATGTGTGCAGGTATATTTTTTGTAGAGTGATTTGAGTTCTTCAGGGTATACTCCCAGTAGGGAGATTGTGGGGTCATATGGGGGGTCAATATTTAGAGCTTTTAGGAATCTCCACACTGCTTTCCACAGAGGTTACACTAGTTTACACTCCCACCAACAGTGTGTAAGTGTTCCGTTTTCACCACATCCTCTCCAGCATCTGTTATTTTTTGAATTATTGATAATGGCCATTCTGACTGGAGTTAGGTGTTATCTCAGTGTAGTTTTAATTTGC
>NW_007258361.1:0-4984 GCF_000164805.1 Carlito syrichta
TTGTATGTGTCAACTTGACTGTGCTACAGGAAGTCCAGATTAAATGTCATTTCTGAATGTGTCTGTGAGAGTGGGAGGGGTTTTCACCTGTGATCACTATCTGACTTATTGGACTCAGTGGACCAGATTGCTCTTCCCAACATGGGTGGGTGTCCCTAATCCCCTGAGGGCCTAGATAGAACAAAACACAGTGGAAAAAAACCTCTCCCCTTTGCTCCCTCCCTTCTTGCTTGCCCTATGCCTGGTACATAGGTCTTTTTCTGCCCTTGGACTGGTAGTCACACCCTGGAGTCTCCTGGTGCTCAGACTTTTGGTCTTAGACCTGACTACACCACTAACTGTCTTGGATATTCAGGTTACAGACAGTAGGTGGGGGAACGTCTCATCCTCCATAACCACATACATCAATTCATCATAGTAAATCAATACATAAACAAGTATGTGTGTATATATATGGAGGGTGCCAAAAACGTATACACAATTTAAGAAAGAAAAAAATATTAAAATTGTAATGCTCAATACACAGTGATAACAAAAGATGAATCCAAGTTACATTTGACTTCTGCAAGTACAAGAGCTGCTCAAAGTGGTTCCCATCAGCATCCAGACACTTCTGATGATGGTGAACGACTGCAGGACTTGTTCCTGGGCAAGCCTCCCAGATCTTCCCTTGTGCACATCACACACGATCCCGTGCATCTCAAACTTATCATAAACATGTGGAAATTGTTAAGCATGTTGGAGGTTCTGCTGCATACTCACGCCTCCGTTGTCACACTTCCACAATGCTTTCAAATTTCAAATAACATTTCAAAGTGGTCTTGTGCACCTCTAAAAACCGTACTTTCACCATTTTCTTTGACTATACTGTCTATCGCATGGTGATCCTAACATTCATTTGATAAATGCTATCTCTTTATTGAATGGCATACTAAACTTTGCTACCATAATTCAATTCAGCTTTGAACAGTAATACATAGATAATATCCCTTAAAACATGTATATATTTTTGCCCCCCCACCCCAGTATGTACTTGAATACAGGCTGTAAGCTTTGCAAAAGCTAGTTTCTTCTTAGATTAGTTAGGTGGGTGCCAAAAGGAAACAGGTAATTTAAGGGACAAGAAAGCATTTTAAGAAAGTCTCCAACACTCAAGTTCTCGTCATGAACAAACATGTCACAAGCTTACAGTGTTCCAACATATTACAAAAAGGTTTGTGAGGTGTAGACGCGTTCACCCTTACGTGATGACAGACACTCCCATGCATGGACAGAAAGATTTACAAAAACACACTGCTCTGCACAGTGCAGACCCCTCTGATAAGACTTTAAATCTTCCCGGAGGGAAGCACACTGTGGTGAGGGGTTGAATGCAGCTTATTTTATTTAACTTCTTATGTTAACAGATTAGAGAGCACCATAGCTCAGTTAGGTTCAAGCCACCCAGAAGTGACTACAGATTCAATGAGGCTTTGAACAACCTGGTAGGGAACCAATGGCATTCACTCTTTCTTCCTCTTTGTAGACAAGAACAAAGTAGCTACCAGAAGCATGCCAGAGCTTATTCCAGGTAAAAATGCCAAGAAGCAGTGATAACATTTTTTTCTTACGTTTGTTATTAATTGTTCATTAAAGATGGAGTCTTGCTCTGTCACCCAAATTGAGGTGCAGTGGTGTGATCACACTCCCTGCAGGCTCAAACTCCTTGGCTCCAACCATCTTCCTGCCTTAGCCTCTCCAGTAGCTGGGCTAAGGGCTTATGCCATCACGTCCACTATTTTTTTTACCCGCGTAGGGACAGAGTCCTTCTGTGCCGCCTAGGATGGTCTTCATCTCCCGGCCTCAGGCAATATTCACACCTCAGCCTTCTAAAAGCATTGGGATGATAGGCATGAGTCACGGTGCCACACTAGATATAATGCCACACCAGACTATCGACACTGAGTTTGATGGATGGAAACTGAAACTCAATAGTATGTTTTGCATATATTATGTATTTGTGAAGTTAGCAAGAAAACTATAGAAATAGTGGCAATGTTTGTTCCTGTGATGTTGAATTAGTGCTCCTGCACACGTCTCTTGGGAGTTTTGTGGCATAATATGGTAAGATTATTATTCCACCTTATTGCAACCACTGTATTTGTCCTCCTTCATTACAAAACTGTAGGCTCAGTCTTTGTGTTGTGGCCTAAATGCAAAGAAGAATTTCAAATAAATTATCTTCATTGATATTAATAGAATAAAGGTGAATTACTTTTATTTGAAAGTATTATTCTCCTTGTTCAGGTGGGTCATCCCAGCTTTCCATTTAATGTTGTATTCATCATAAAAATCAACCAAATACTTAACAGTTCCACACTGAGGTACATGATTACATATCCCACTGTATCTGACCAGAAGACCCACTGTCTGATCCTGGAAATGATATGTGTTAATTTGCTGCGTTTCAGATTGGAAGTTTGTGTGTCATGAAATCAGCTGAGAATACTAGTGTCAGAACTCTGACAATCATGTCTCAGTGATTTTTCAAATTTATATGTAGTCAAAAAATTCTTTGTTCAAACATCACCTTAACTGGAAATGAAATGTGTAAAGTGAGGAAATGGCAGAAGCTCTGATTAAGGGACAAGAGATTTGGTTGCCAGATGTGACTTCTGAGCTTCCAAGGAACATCCGAGGGCTTAACCATCTGCCTCCTCCACCCACAGAAGGACCTGGTGCCAGGAGACAGAGACATTCCTCTGCATGTGAAAGGTAGAGCAGGTCAAGGTCAAGGTCTGAGTCTTAGTCCAGACTTGGTCTTTACTTGCTCCATAGCATGAGCTTCAGCAGAAATGCAGAATCATCTTTGTGAGTCTTATTCCAATCTTGTGGCTATGACCTCAGGCAGTTTCTTGATACTCCTCTGACATATTCAATCCTGTTCTGCTCCTCCTCAGACACATTTGATGGTTCTTCACTGCCCAGAGAAAAAGCCTGGGTTCATTGCTATGCCACCAAAATCCACACTGGTTAGGCCTCTGTGTCCCTTGATTGCACTCCTTGATAAATCCTGCATTGCAGCCTGGTCACCATACTCAGTGTCTCCTGAAACTCATATTTTACTCACATTCTCTATCTATCAAAATCCAACTCAACTTTCAAAGTCTGGTTCAAGTTATTGTACTCTATCCTCTTTGTCAGAATAAATCACTTCCTCCTTTGACTTCTGAACGCTTAACCCCTTGTATCAGCAAGGATCTATTCAGAGACAGAAACCATACCACCTATTTGATATGGTTTAATATAAATAATTCTTGCCAGGCGCAATGGCTTACATCTGTAATCCCAGGGTTTGAGGGCCAATGAGAGAGGAGCGCTTGAGCCCAGGAGTTTGAGACCAGCCTGGGCAGCACAGCAAGACCTCGGGACTATAAAAATTATTATTAATAATAATAAAAATAAGCCAGGCTCGGTGGCTCAGCCTGTAATCCTGCGCTTTGGGAGGCTGAGGTGAGTGGATTGCCAGAGCCCGTGGGTTTGAGACCCGCCTGGGCAACTTAGCGAGACCTCATTTCTACAATAAATCAAAAAATCAGCCGGGCGTGGTAGCAAGCGCCTGTAGTTCCAGCTACTCGGAAGGCTGAGGCAGAAGGATTGCCGGAGCACAGCAGGTCGAGGTTGCGGTGGCTGGGAGCAGCCAGTGCACTCCAGTCTGGGCGACAGAGTGAGACTCCAGCTCAAAAAAAAAAAAAAAAAACAAGGCAAAATAAATAAATAAATATAAAAATAAAGAATTACTAAGCAGGTAATGTTTTGTGTTGAACTGTGTTCCTCTAAAATTCATCTGTAGAAGGCCTAATCTTCAATATCTCAGAATGTAATCTTACTTGGAAACTGGAGAAAGACTCCAAAAAAGCAAAACTGTCTTTTGGAGAGTGGGTTCCTTGTAGTACAAATGCCCCCCACTAGGTAAGTGGCTTAGGAACCCAACAGCATCAGTGTGTCAGCTAGTGTACTGAGAGGTTGCGTTCAGCTTCAGTGAATTTTTGTTATGATTCTTTCAACACATTTGCCCATTTCATGATAGGTGATTTACAAGTGTGTCTGTCCACACCATTGAATGTTCAGCAGTTTTTGACCAAAAGAAGCAGGAACCTAATGCCCCACCTTCCCTATTCACCTGATCTCATTGTAACCAAATTTTTCTTTGTTTCCCCAGATGAAAAAAGTCCTCTAAGTGAAACATTTTGCCAATGTAGAAGAGGTGAAATAAAAAATGTCAGAGGCACTAGAAGGCACCAAAATGGATGAGCTCAAAAACTGTTTTGAGCAATGAAAACAGTGTCTCAATAGATATATTGCATCACACAGAGAGTATATTGGTGGTGACTGAAGTCTAAACATGTAAAGACAAATACAAAACATTTTATAAATAAATGCCTTTTTTGAGGTCCCTCCTTTTAGAATTGCTTTGGATATAATTAGTTAAGATGATGTCATATTGGAGCAATGTGGGTCTCTAATGCAATATGACTAATGTTCCTATAAGAAGAGGAAATCTGGGCACAGACAGCAAACAAAGAATGAGCCAGAGGAAGATGAAAACAGAGATGGGGGTGATGCATTTATAAGTCAGAGAATACATAAACTGCTGGCACACCACCAGCAGCTGGGGAAAGGCATGAACCAGATTCTCCCTGAAAGTTCTCAGGAGAAGCAACCCTACTGACACCTTGATTTGGATTTCCTGCCACCAGAACTGCCAGACAAGACACCTCTGTTCCTTAAACCTCTAAGTCTGTGGCATTTTGATACAACAACCTGAGCAAACTAACATGTTATGATGAATTTTCAGCTAGTTCACTGAAAATGCAAAAAGAGAACAGGACGTATTGCAGAGGCAAATAGAGGTAGCAGTTTCCACCCCACAGGGGATGAAAAAAAGAGGGAGGACACAGGGGAGGAACCCACAGACCTGAGACTCAAACCTGTGGGATGGGTA
>NW_007258361.1:6429-7281 GCF_000164805.1 Carlito syrichta
AACATGCATGCCAGAAACGATGTCAAGATGGTGGTGTTGGCACACCTACTGCATACAGCAGGAGCAACATGCTGCCTCCTTTGCTTAAAAAAGTATTCAGTCAGTTTATTGACCACCTTAGAATAAATGGGGAGAAAGGGAGTGTCACTTGGGACCCAGGGTTGTCTCAAATGTGTTGGTTGTCTCAAATGTGCTTTCTTCAAATGTGAGACTCTTATCTAGTCTGTATATAAAGTCAGACAAACTCGAGTTTTATTTTTATAGATGAATAAACTGCATCAAGGTGGCAAATTTAACTTATAATAAGCAAAATTGAAAAGCTTTAGCATACAGTATATCTGTATCATATATAGATACAGATCATTCTACATGTGACATATTTTCATTTTTGTTTAATAGTGAAGAGGAGAAACTCCAGAACTTCTTCTATGAACTTTTGGCCCAAAGATAAAGGGCATATTACAGTGTCAGCAATGAATGTAGGCCCAGTGAGTGAGCTCTGGTGTTGCCTGGGTGGACAGAATACAGGTGGTCAAGTGTGGCGACAGATGGTCATGGATGGTGTCATGGTTTGCTTTGCACCCTTCCAAGCTCATGTGTTGAAGTTTCCACCTCCAGTATACCATCATGTCTCCATATTAGGACATAAGGGCTTTGCAGAAGATATTAGGTTAAAATGAGGCCTTTATAATGGACTTTAATCTGACTGGTGTCCGAATAAAAAGAGGACATCTGGACTCACAGAAAGATACCACGGACATCCATGTGCAGAGGACAGGCCATGTGAGGACATAACAAGAAGGCAGCTGGGTGGTCTGCAAGTCAAGGAGAGAGACCACAGAAGGAATCAAC
>NW_007258362.1:0-4428 GCF_000164805.1 Carlito syrichta
GCTAGTCAGCTGGCTAGCCAGCTCACTTTACTCACTGAATTAACTACTAGCCAGCCGGCTAGCCAGCTGATTAATTCCTAGCTACCTACCGAGTCAATTGGCTAGCCAGCTGACTTAACTACTGACTTAAACTAGCCAGCTGGCTAGCCAGCTGATGTAAATAGAGAGCTACCTATGTAGTCAGTTGGGTAGCCACTTGAATTAACTACCTGACTTAACCAGCTAGCCAGCTGGCTAGCCAGCTGACTCAACTAGCTGACATAACAAGATAGCCAGCTGACAAGCCTGGTGACTTAACTAGCAGACATCACTAGCTAGACAGGGGGCTAACCATCTGACTTTAATAGCTAGCTACCTACATATCTCGCTGGCTTGCCAGCTGTCTTAAATACCTAGCTAACTAGCTAAAGAGCAGGCTCGCTAGCTGATTTAACTAGGTGACATAAGTAGCTAGCCAGCTGGCCAGCCAGCTGATTTAACAAGCTAGCTACCCAGCAAGGCAGCTGGCTAATCAGCTGACTTATGTACCTGAATTAACTAGCTAGTTACCCAGCTAGCTAGCTGACTTTACTAGCTGAAGTAACTAGCTAGTACCTAGCTAGCTAACAATCTAGCTAGGCAACTTAATTAGCTGACTTAACTAGGCAGCAATCTGATATAACTAACTGACTTAACTAGCTATCTACCTAGCTAGCAAGCTGACTTAACTAGATGAAATAACTAGCTAGTCAATAGTCTAGCCTTCTGACTTAACTAGCTTTTTAACTTCCTAGCGAGCTGCCTAACCAACTGTCTTAACGAGATGACTTAAATAGCTATGCAGCTGGTTAGCCAGCTTACTTAACTAGCTGATTAACTAGCTAGGCAGCTGGCCAGTCAGGTGACTATACTAGTTGACTACCTATCCAGGTGACTAGTCAGTTGACTTAACTAGCTCTCTACCTCTCTAGCCACATGTATAGCCAGCTGATTTAAATAGCTGACATAACCAGCAAGCCAGCTGGCTAGCCAACTGACTTAACTAGGTCACTACTTAGCCAACCAGTTTGCTAGCCAACTGACTTAACTAGCTGTCTTAACTAGCTGGCCTGTTTCTAGTCAGTTGAATTAACTAGCTTACTACATAGCTAGCCACCTGGCTATCCAGCTGAATTAACTAGGTAACTTATCTAGCTAGTCAGCTGTCTAGCCACCTGACGTAACTAGCAGGCTACCTAGAGAGCCAGATAGCTAGTCAGCAGACTTAACTATGTGACTAAATTAGCTCAACAGCTGGCTAGACAGTTGACATAACTAGCTAGCTACCTAGCTAGCAATCTGGCTATCCAGCTGACTTAAGTAGCTCTCTACCTCTCTAGACACCTGGATAGCAAGTGACTTAACTAGCTGACTTAATTAGCTAACCAACTGGCTAGGTAACAGACATAACGATGTCACAATCTTACTAGAGAATTGGCTAGCCAGGTGACTTAACTAGCTGTCTTAACCAGCTCTCCTGCTATCTAATCAGTTGAATTAACTTGCTTGCTACTTAGCTAGTCAACTGGCTATCCAGCTGAATTAACTAGGTGATTTATATAGCTAGCCAGCTGTCTATCCAGTTGACTTAACTAGCAAGCTACCTAGCTAGTCAACTGATAAGCTAGGTGGCTTAGCTAGCCAGCAAGCTGAATAGACAGCTGACATAATTAGCTAACTACCTAGATAGCTAGCTGGATAGCCAGATGACTAATTGCCTAGCTACGTAGCTAGCCAGCAGGCTAGCCAGCTGACTTAACTAGATTACTTTATGAAGTAGACAGCTGGCTAGCCAGCACACTTTACTATCTACCTACCTAGACAGCTGAATAGCCAGTTGACTTAACTAGCTGAATTAACTAGTTAGATAGCTGACATATCTAGCTGACTTAACTCTCTATCGACCTAGCTAGCCAGGTGTCTAGGCAACTGACTTAACTAGGTGACTTACCTAGCTGACTAGCAGGCAGACCTAACTACCTAGCTACCTAGATAGCCAGCTCGATAGCCAGCTGTCTTAACTAGCTAGCTACCTATGTATTCCACTGGCTTGCCAGCTGACTTAACTACCCAGCTACCTAGCTAACCAGTTGGCTATTGAGCTGACTTAAATAGGTTACATAACTAGCTAGCTAACTGGTTAATCAGCTACTTAGCTAGCTAGTTTCCAAGCTAGGAAACCGGCTAGCCAAATGACTAAATTCACTGACTTAACTAGATTGCAAGCTGACTTAACTAGCTTACTTAAGCAACTAGATACCTAGCTATACAACTAGGTTAACTAGCTGTCTTAACCATCTAGCTACCTAGCTAGATATCTAGCTAGCCAGCGGTCATAACTACCTCACTTAACTAGCTACCAAGCTGACATAACTAGCTGATTTATAAGGCTAGTTTCTTACCCAGCCAACTGACTTAACTAGCTGAAATGACTACCTGGCCAGATGACTAGCTATATAAATTAAGTAGCTTTTTTACTTGCTAACCAGCTGGATAGCCAACTGGCTTAATGAGTTGACTTAACTGCCTAGCCTGCAGTTTGCCCACTGACTTAACTAGCTGACTTAACCAGCCACTCAGTTGACTACCCAGCTGACCTAAATAGCTGGCAACCTACCTAACCAGCTTGCTTGTCAGTTGACTTACCTTGCTGACTTAAACTAGCAAGCTGGCTAGCCAGCTAACTAATCTAGCTAGCTACCTACCTAGCCAGCAGGCTAGCCAGCTGACTTAACTAGGTGAATTGAACAGCTAGCCTGCTGGCTAGTAAGCTGACTTATCTAGCTAGCTACCTACCTACCCAGCTTGCTGGACAAATGACTAAACTAGATGATTTAACCAGTTAGCCAGTTGACTAACAGCTGACTTACTGGCTAACATCACTAGCTAGGAAGGTAACTATCTAGCTGAGTTAACTAGCTAGCTACCTACCTTACCAGTTGGCTACCCGGCTCTCTTAACTAGTTGAATTAATCAAATAGCCAGCTGCCTAGCCAACTGATTTAACTAGCTCGATACCTAGCTAGCCAGCTGGCTATCCAGCTGACTTAACTAGCTGACTTAACTAGCTAGCTAACTAGCTAGCCAGCTGATTTAATATCTATCTATCTAAATAGTTACCTAGCTAGTTGGCTGATTTAAATAGTAAGCTAACCAGCTAACTACCTATCTAACAAGCTGACTTAAATAGTTTGCTGCCTAGCTAGCTAGCTGATTTAATCAGCTAGGTAATTAGTTAGCTTACTCATTAACTAACGTGCTAGCTAGCTGATTTAATCATCTGCCTTAACTCATTAGCTAACGAGATAGCTAGCTGACTCCACCAGCTGACTTAACTCTTTAGCTAACTAGTTAGCCAGCTGCGTTATCCAGCTGACTTAACTCGTTAGCTAACTATCTAGCTAGCCTACTCAAGGAGCTGACTCACCCATTTGCTAAGTAGCTAGCTAGCTGACTCAATCAGCTGAGTTAACCGGTTATTTAACTAGCTAACTACCTGACTCAACCAGTTGACTTATCCCATTTGCTAACTACCTAACTAGCTGTGTTAAACAGCTGACTAAATTAGAAAGCTGACTTAACTAGCTGACTTAGCCAGGTGACTTAACTACTTAGCTAGCTGACTTAACTGACTTACTTAACTCATTAGCTAGCTGACTTAAATACCTGAATTCAATATTTAGCTAACTATTTAACTAGCTGATTTAATAATTAGTTATCTAGTTAGGTAGCAGATATTAGTAGCTGACTTAAATACTTAGCTAACTAGTGAGGTAGCTGACTTAGCTAGCTGACTTAGCTAGCTACCTTATTAGCTAGCTGACTTAGCTGACTTAACTAGTTGGCTAGCGAGGTAGATAGCTGACTTAATGAGTTGGTTATTGAGTTAGCTAACTGTTTTAACTAGTTGTTAAACGAGTTAACCAGGTGACTTAACGAGTTGTTTAACCAGTTAGCTAGGTGAATTAACTTGTTGACTGCTGAGTCGGTCGACTACTTAGTTGGTTAAACCTATTTGCTGAGTACTCGGCCGACTTGTTAGCTGGCTTAACAAGTCGGCCGAGTAGTCGGCCGACTAGTTAGCTGAGTTAACTAGGTGACTGAGTTGTTGCCCCACTAGCTGGCTCACTTAACCAGTTGTCTGGCTGGTTTCCTGACCTATTTAGTCAGCAGACTAGTTGGCCAACTAGTTAGCTGGCCTAGCTATTCGGCCTACTAGTTAGCTGAGCTTGTCAGCTGAAAAATGGGAAAACTAGTCGGCCGTTTGGTTAGCTTAGATAACTACTTGACCTTCTAATTCACCTACCAGTTAGCTAACTTAACTAGTTGGCGGTCAAGTGAGCCAACTGTTCAGCTGAATTAAATAGTCGGCCGGCGAATGAGCTGACTGGTCAGCTGACTTTAGTCGGC
>NW_007258362.1:4814-6348 GCF_000164805.1 Carlito syrichta
ATCTGTCTAGATAGCTGACTTAACTAGTTAGCTAACTGGCTAGTTAGCTGGCTAGCTGACATAACGATCTAGCTGACTAGCTAGCTGACTTAACTAGATAACTGAATAGTTAGTTGTCTTGCTGCCTAACTTAACTAGCTAGCTGGTGAGCTAGCTGACATAACTAGCTGATTAGATAGTTGACTGGCTACCTGGCTTACCTAGCTAGTTACCTGGCTGGCTAGCTGGCTAGGCAGCGAGCTAGGTATATAGTGGTCTGGCCAGCTGTCTGGCCAGCTGGCTTAAATAGCCAGCTGGATGTCTGGACAGTCTGATAACAAGCAGGATAAACTAGGCAGCCACCCTGCTGGTCAGCCGGGTAGACAGCTGGCTTAACTAGCAGACCACATACCTGAGCAGCCTGCTAATCAGCCGACATAACTTGCAAGTTACCTAGCTAACCAGCCAGCTATCCAGCTGACTTAACTAGATTACTTAACTAGATATTTATTCAGCTAGCCAGTTGGATTAACTAATCAGCCACCTAGCTAGCCAGAAGACTAACCAGCTCGTTTAACTCACTGATTTAACTAGCTAGCAAGTCAGTTAGACAACTGACTTAATTATCTAGCTACATACCTAGACAGGTGGGTAGCCAACTGATATAACTAGATGACTTAACCAATTAGACAGCTGGCTAGCCAGCTGACTTAACTTGCTAGCTACATAGCTAGCCAGATGGCTAGCCAATTGAATTAACTAGCTGACTTAAGCAACTAGCCAGGACTTATCTCGTTAGCCAGTTGGCTAGTCACCTGACTTAACTAGCTGAAATCACTAGCTATCCAGGTGGCTAGCCAGCTGACTTAACTAGCTAGCTACCTATGTATCCCACTGGCTTTCCAGCTGACTTAACTACCTAACTACCTAGCTAACCAGCTGACTAGTGAGCTGCCTTAACTAGCTGACTTAACTAGCTAGCCAGTTGAATTAACTAGCTAGCTTCCCAGCTAGGCAGCTGGCTAACCAGGTGACTTAACTTGCTTATTTAATAAGCTAGCCAGCTAACTTAACTAGCTGACTAAACTAGGAAGCTACCTTGCTAGCCAGCTGACTATATTAGCTGAAATAACTAGCTAGCTAGTTAGCTAACTAGCCAAATTAACTAGCTATTTACCTTACATAAATAGCCAAATTAAATAGTTAAGTAGCTAGCCAGCTCACTTAACATGCAAGAAATAACTAGATAGCCAGCTCTCTAGTCATCTGACTTAGTAGCTTTTTAACTAGCTAGCGAGTTGGCTAGGCAACAGACTTAATGAGGTGACTTCACTACCTAGCTTTCTGGTTAGCCAGCTGACTTAAGTAGTTGATTAACGATCAAGGCAGCTGGCCAGCCAGGTGACTAAACTAGCTTACTTAACTAGTTATCAAGCTGCCTAGCCAGCTGACTTAACTAGCTCTCTACCTCTATAGCCACCTAGATAGCCATCTGATTTAACTAGATGACTTAAATTAGCTAGGAAACTGACTAGCCAACTGACTTAATTAAGTC
>NW_007258362.1:7295-8007 GCF_000164805.1 Carlito syrichta
CCAAATTAACTAGTTAAGTAGCTAGCCAGCTCACTTAGCATGCAAGAAATAACTAGATAGTCAGCTCTCTAGCCATCTGACTTAAGTAGCTTTTTAACTATCTAGCGAGTTGGCTAGGCAACAGACTTAATGAGGTGACTTAACTGCCTAGCTTTCTGGTTAGCCAGCTGATATAAGTAACTGACAACTAGCAAACCAGCTGACTTAACTAGCTGACTTAACTAGTTAGCTATCTAGCTAGCCAGCTGACTTATCTAGATGATGTAACAAGCTAGAGAACTAGCTCGCCAGATGGCTGGTCAGCTGACATAACTAGCTTATTTAAGCAGCTAGACAGCTGGCTAGTCAACTACTTAATATGTGACTTAACTAGCTAGCCAGCTGGCTGGCCAGCTGACTTAACAAGCTCATTTAACCAGCTAGACAGCTTGCTAGCCAGCTGATTTAACTAGCTAGCTACCTAGCTAGCCATCTGGCTAGTGAGCTGACTTAACTAGTTGACATAACCAGCTAGCCAGCTGAGTAGCCACCTGACTTAACTAGTTGACATAACCAGCTAGCCAGCTGACTAGCCACCTGATTCAACTAGCTGACTTAACTATTTGGCCAGCTGGGCTAGCCAGCTGACTAACTAGCTCTCTACCTAGCTAGATAGCTGGATAGCCAGCTTACTTAACTAGATGACTTAATTAGGTTGTCAGCCGGCTAGCCA
>NW_007258363.1:0-35726 GCF_000164805.1 Carlito syrichta
GATATGATAGTGTACCTTGAAAACCCAAGAGAATCTGTCAAAGTCTCCTTACATTGATAAAGGCCTTTGGCAAAGTCTCAGGATACAAAATAAATGTACAAAAGACAATCGCATTTCTCTACACCAATAATAAACAAACAGAAACCCAAATAAAAAACACAATTCCATTCACAATAGCCACAAAAAAAATGAAATACCTTGGCATCTTCCTAACCAGAGACGTGAAAGACCTTTATAATGAAAATTACAAAACACTGCTCAAAGAAATCAAAGCTGACATGAACAAGTGGAAAAATATTCCATGCTCATGGATCGGAAGAATCAACATTGTGAAGATGTCCATCTTACCTAAGGCAATCTACAAATTCAATGCAATACCCATTAAATTACCAACAACATTCTTCTCAGACCTAGAAAAAACAACACAGGAATTCATATGGAAACACAAACGTCCAAGAATAGCCAGAACAATCCTCAGTAAAAAAAACAAAGCAGGTGGTATCACAATACCAGACTTCAAACTTTACTATAAAGCTACAATCATCAAAACAGCTTGGTATTGGTACAGGAACAGGTATATAGATCAATGGAGCAGAATTGAGATTCCAGAAGCAAAACCTCAATTCCTCAACCAACTCATCTTCGACAAAGCCCCCACCACCTACCAGTGGGGAGAAGAGAACCTATTCAGTAAATGGTGCTGGGAAAACTGGTTGACCACATGCAGAAGATTGAAACAGGACCCTTATCTATCCCCATGCACAAAGGTTAACTCCAAATGGATCAGAGACCTAAATGTAAACCTCAACCATAGAACCTTAGAAAGGAAGGAAATACTCTCATGGAAATCGGAACTGGTATCCAATTCCTGTACAAACCCGAAACCCACAGGACTTAAGAGAGAAGATAGACAAATGGGACCTTATTAAACTGACAAGCTTCTGCAAAGCCAAAGAAACCATCAAGAGAGCAGGAAGACAGCCTGCAGACTGGGAAAAAGTCTTTGCCAACTCTAGGTCTGACAAAGGCTTAACATCCTGGATCTACAAGGAACTGAAACGTACTGAAAAGAAGAAAACAAACAACTCCATTATAAAATGGGCAAAAGATATGAACAGACACTTCACAAAAGAAGACATTCGAGAAGCCAACAAACACATGAAGAAATGCTCAACCTCACTAATCATCAGGGAGATGCAAATCAAAACCACACTGAGATACCACCTAACTCCAGTCAGAATGGCAATTATCAACAACTCAAAAAATAACAGCTGCTGGAGAGGGTGTGGTGAAAAGGGAACACTTCTACACTGCTGGTGGGAGTGTAAACTAGTGCAACCTCTGTGGAAAGCAGTGTGGCGATTCCTAAAAGCTCTAAAAATTGACCTTCCATATGACCCTGCAATCCCCCTACTGGGAATATACCCTGAAGAACACAAATCACTCTATAAAAAAGATACCTGCACACGTATGTTTATCGCAGCATTGTTCACAATAGCAAGAACCTGGAAACAACCATGCTGCCCATCAAAAGAGGACTGGATTAAAAAAATGTGGTACATATACACGATGGAATACTACGCAGCCATAAAAAAGAACAAAATCATGAATTTTGCAGCAACCTGGATGGAACTAGAGTCTATAATACTGAGTGACCTCACACAGAAACAAAGATCAGAATATCACATGTTCTCACTCATATAATGGACCTTGAACATCCAATGTAATACTATAACAAAATGATTGACGGTACTGGGAAACTATGGGGGGGAGGGGGAGGGGATTAACAGTAGCAAATATCTGTCTGGGGCTGGGAAAACACCTTTTATCAACAGGGTGTTTGAATGAAACGTAATTGTACACCTAATCCTTAACTGTACCCCACAAAACTATAATAAAAATACTGATTAATTAAAAAAAAAAAAAAAAAAAAAAAAGAGTCAGGATAGAGATTATCTTTCTTCCCTATGTGAGCAAAAAATAAAAAGGTAGCTGTCTACAAGCAAGGAAGCATAGCCTCCCAAGAACCAGATGTTTAACCCCTCAGTCTTGGACTTACCAGGCTCCAGAGCTGAGATAAATGAATATTTGTTGCTTAAATCACTCAGTCTTGGTATTTTGTTATAGTAGCCTGAAGTAAAACAAAAAGTAAATACAACTTAAAAAAAGAAAAACACATTGACTAGTAATATTAATATTTTTGCAAAAAAATCACATCAAAACAATGTATGGGGAAAAGCTTCACTAGAGTTTATAGGATCTCTGAGCTAATAAACAAGAAAACATAACAAACATTAACTTGAATAAAGCTAGTCATAGCCCTGAAAACAACTTTAAAAATGACAAAATCAATATAACATATTGTCAAATGTACAAATACAAGGAATGTTGTAAAACATTTCTATACTTTTCTGCAAAATAAACATGACCAAGACTTCAAAGCTCAAGCAAGAAAAATGAAAATAGGCAAATTGTGCTTAATGAAATAAAAAAGTTTCTGCAAAGAAGAAAAAACCAACAGAGTGAATAGACAACCTATAGAATGGAAGAATAAAATTGCAAACTATGCATTGACAAGTGACTGAGATCCAGCATCTGTAAAGAACTCAAATACTCAACCAAACAGACAAACAAATAGTCCCTTTAAAGAATGGACTAAGGATATGAAAAGATGTTTTACAAAAGATGTCCAAATGGCCAAAAAGCATATTTTTAAAAGTTCAACATACAAATCATCAGTTAACTGCAATATAAAACCACAATGAGATAGCATCTTACCCCATCAGAATGACTGTTATTAAAAAGTCTAAAAACAACAGATGTTGGAGAGGATGGAGAGAAAAGGGAACACTTATACACTGTTGGTAAGACTATAAATTAGTACAATCTCTATGAAAAACAGTATGGAATTTTCTCAGTGAACTAAAAATGGAACTACCCTTTGATCCAGCAATCCCAAATTGGCTGTCTGCCTAAAGAAAACTAAATCAACAACAAAAATAGATCTATTGATCAAAGGGACAAAAATTGGATTTCATATAGAAAATGTGAATGACAGGCTTTCTTCATAAGCTTTTGCTAGATTGTTTTTATTTTCCCAATGATTTACTTCCATTTATTAAAAGAGAAGAATTCTCCCTGTTGACATTCAACTTGGCCATGTGCCTTGCTCAGTTAAAAGAAAATAGTAAAAATGTGTACGTGTAGTCAGCAACATCCAATCATGAAATCTTAGAGCTTCTGCATGGTTCAACATTACTTCGCTCTTTCAAAGGAATGGTAATGTTCTGTCTCAGAGGTTGCTTCTATATCCTGGATACTAGAATAAAGATAATTTGGGGCAGAGAAGTATTTGACATGCATAAGTGACTACTAAATAAACATCTTTTGTAAACTACTAAGTTTATCTGTCTATTTGTTCTCACTACATAATGTATTGTAACTGACAAGTAGAAGTAAATGTGTGGGGTTCTGCTCCTAGTAAGGCAATAAGAGATAGCATTTTCAACATACACATAATATTTTCTAAAGTCATAATATCATAAACCATATTAAGTCACAATGCCATTAAATAAGAACAAATGATGCACATGTTTTTAAAAATACAGCTGAAAGTCAAAATGTGCTATTCCAAGTAATTTACATGTCAAATAATAAATCACCATGGAAATTACATCATATTTAACACTAAACAACATTGAAAACATATTTTGAAATTTATAAGATATAGTCAAAGAAGGTGTTTTCAATTTTTCAAAAGTCATAATAAAATTAGTGGAGTTAAATCCAAGAAAGAAGAAAACAATGTTTTTTTCAGCCAGGCTTGGTGGCTCAGCCTATAATCCCAAGCTTTGGGAGACGGAGGTGAGTGGATTGCCTGAGCCCGCGGGTTCCAGACCCGCCAGGGCAACTTGGCGAGACCTCATCTCTACAATAAATCAAAAATTAGCCGGGTGTGGTAGCGCGCGCCTGTAGTTCCAGCTATGTGGAAGGCTAAGGCAGAAGGATCGCCAGAGTCCAGCAGGCCGAGGCTGCAGTGGCCGGAAGTGGCCACTGCACTCCAGTCTGGGCGACAGAGTGACTCCAACTCAAAAAAAAAAGGAAAGAAAACAATATTTTTCATTTTATATCACAGTCTACAATGATATTCTCCTCTTAGTGTGTCAGGAACCTTAGTTACTTCTTTCTTGTAAGTCTAACATCTCAGAGTCCTTTCCATCAAATAGTACAGTTAAAGGTGAGGGAAAGAGAGAGACAGTGAGAGGGGCTTGGGGAGAGAGAGAAAGAGAATGGAAGAGGTGACTCCTTCACTACAACTCAGACTATCTGTGTTCTATTTGCAACTTGTATACATCTGTAACTCGTGATACACTTTCTATTCCACTGTCAGTCAATTGATATACATTTTTTCACTCCTTAGAAACTCTACTAATATTACTTCCTATGAGAAAACGCTATTGGGTGATAAGCATATACATCAGATTGGTCAAGAAAATCCAGTTATAGAGATTATTTAAATTATCTTAGAACATGAAATGAGCATCCTATAGAAGGTGGGGATACAATTTTAACCTCAACAGATAGACTGGGAATATTTATAAATTTCCTTCTATTTTCTTTTAACTGCATGACCTCATTTAAATGCTAGAGCTGTGGGAATTATTTTAGAGTGCAAGGATCTTTAATGGGTGCTGAAAGTCTCTTGCATAGTAGTATAAACAGGCAGACACTGAGGTTCTTTTTTGCTTGGAAAGAGGAAAAAAAACAAGAAGCCAGAGTAAATCCTAGGCTACTGGCAAGAGTTGTTGGATCATACAATACATGCTGAGATGAAAAGCAAGTGATCACAGCCACAAACTTATAGAAAGTGGGATGGTTTGGAGGTGTAAATGGAGTAAAATAAATGGTTTATGCAGACTAATTCAGTAAGTTGGCAGAATGCTAGGAGGTTGATGCAAGATGTTTTGATGTTTGAATTTATTACTTCAGCAATAGAATAGATCTAAAGTATAGTTTGTCTTAATCAGAAATTATAACTTGGATTAGAAAGAGCCAAATGAACAATAATCACTTCTTCTCAATATATCCTAGTGGGAAGCAAAAAACATTTAATAAGCAATAAAGTGTAGGTCAATAAATCAACATCATAGTAGACTTTGAATATAACTTATATAGCTTTTTTATATTCTGGCAAGTACAGAAAAAAACAAAAAGAGATGCAACTATCTGTTAATGAACAGAGCTTATCACAATGACTACCTTGGGACAATTTTTGCATCATTGTGTGTTTAATTTCTATAATCTTAAAATCATTTTCAAGTATTTAAAAAGTTTTCAAGTATCTAATCATGTCTGTTTTGAACAGGATAGCTCATGCACTTTTATAATCTACTTTTAAAAAAAGTAAAATTCAACCTCTTTGACTTGAACTCTAGTGATCATATTGAGGATCATACAAAGACATTATTTTTTTTGTAACAACGTCACCAAAGGAGACAATTGCTTCATATTGAAGAAAAAAGAATGAAAATGCTTCTAAACCCTAAAACTTCAAAATACAATAAACAGATGAAGAGGACAAAATTAAAACAGGAAAAAAATTTGAGTCTCTCTTTTGCATAGGTAATTTTCATAGAAATAGATCTAAAGAAAAACTTGTTAAACAATTGCATTTTGAATATGATTTACAGTCTGGTTCAAGTTTTTTTTTTATCTGTAGCAATTGATTTATGAATGCCTTACTATAAATTCAGAACTCCTTGGATATTTTAAAGTGATGTATGCAATCTTGACATCTGTAACTTTTGATGAACTTTCTGGTTCACTGTCAAAGTCAATTGATATATATATTTTACTCTTTATCAACTCTAGTAATATTACTTCCTAAGAGAAAAAAATGCTATTGAGTGATAAGCATATATATCAGACTGGTAAAGAAAATCTAGTTATAAGAATTATTTAAATAATCTTAGAACATGAAATGAGCCACCCTATAGTAGGTGGAGACACATTTTTACCTCAACAGATAGAAGACTGAGAATACTTGTAAATAGCCTGTTGTTTTTGTTTTTGTTTTTTTTTTGAATGAGAGAGGAGTAATGTTTTGAGATTGGGAAAAAGGCAGCTGTGGTAAAATGAATAAAGTCTGGGAAAGGAAAACAAGGATGTAAACATTTATAACAAGGTTATAAAAGATTATTGTACAGGGCTCAAAATGTTTAAGACTTGAAATGAAAGGACTCAGTTTTAAAGCAAACTGTACAAAAATAATCAGGTGCCGAGGTTCCTTTCTCACATACAGAGTCTCATTTAGCTCCCATAACAGAGTCTAGTACATCTGTGGCTAAGAACAAAGATACGGGAGTTAGACAACCTGCATTTAAATTCCAGCCTTGACACATAAAGAGTTCATGCACGTCCAAAGTGCACGACTTGGAAAATTTACTTAAACTTTCTTTACCTCAATATTCTCGTCTATAAAGTGGTGATAGTAATAGTATCTATATCAAAAGATATAGAAGTCATGAGAAGTGCTGGGGAGAAAACATCAGGGTCTAGGGAACCAAGACAAAAGAAAACTTAATCTGTGTGCAGAACAGGGAAGCAAAGTGGTTACAAAATAGCAACAACAAAGAGAAAGTTTGGAAACATGTAGGGTAGTAAGTAGTATTAGTTTTATTTTAGGAACTACCTCACTGAAGTTTCCTTGTTTATCAGTAACAATACTATTCTTTATGTTGCATGTTATTACAGTAATAGCTAAAAGCTATATACTACTTGTACCAGACACTGCTTGAAGGGTAATCTGACAATTGGTGATTTCTACATTCGTTTTTGCACTAAAGATTTTCAAGAATAATTTTGCCTTAGCTATTTGATCATCAAGAGTAAACTTTACTTTTAAGCAAACTTTTCAAAAATAACCAACATCACAGTTATTTAGAGAGAAGAGTAACTCCACTTCAGTATGGCAATTACCATCAATTTATTTCCTTATTATGAATATTTGTTAAACAAGTTCATGGAGTAGGTGCTATAATTCTGTTTAGAACTCCAATATCTTGAAAGGAAAACAAAGTGCAATCTTTCACTTCACTTTATAACCCTCATGAGTTATTTTCCATGAGTCATATTTCTGGTGATTTTTTTCCAATCTAAGACTGTTTTCCTTTTTTTTCTGCTCCAGTTTCTTTAATATTTTACTTTGCTCATTGCCTAAACCTTTCTTTCTTATTCTTTCATAGCATATGTCTTACATTTAACATGTTTCCATACGTTAAAGAAAAAATAAACAACATATTTTACATATGTTAAGTTCAATGATTCAATGCATAGTTCAGATTATTGTAGTGTGCATATTTGTTAGTTTTATTATTATGATATTTATCCTTAAAATTAAACAGTTAAAGTTTTCAGCCTTCATGCTATTTTATTGATGCATATATATAATATTCAATATAATAATAATATAAGAAATTCTACAGGTACCATATTGACTCTGAAGAGGCTCTATTTATTTCCTCAGGCTTCCCAAAGCATCAGATTGACTATCAATCATATAGAGTTCAACTAGCCGGAGATGTTCTAAGTTGCTATAATCAGTTCACCAGTCCTACTTCACTGTTGAGTGCAGTAATTTTCATTTTGACATGTTGAAGATTATTAATGAAACAACATAATGATATTAAATATTTTAACAGATTAGAGTTTATTGTACTATACTGTGTATCTTCAAAAATAGCATTTAATAGTATTTAAATCCTTAAATTATTTGATATATACTCTTATTAAGTATACATTGTATCTTAGAAAAAATTAAAATACAAAATAAATTTTCATATAATAGGTTATAAACATCCCTGTGTTTTCAGTAATTGTGTCATCTTAATTTAAGCATTTGCTTTTATATACTATATTCATTACCTTAATGACTAAAATGAGTTAACAAAAGCAAACATATATTTCCTCCCCAAATGATATATTTATTCTCTCTTTATCTGTAAAATAAAACAGATACCAGACTTATGTTATAAGATTAGAAGCCATTAACTTTATTAGAAATTATTAACATTATTTTAAAATAATGTGCAATTACTATAAGGTGAAAAAATTTATAGAATGACTTAGCCACCGTACTTTTAAAGCAAAATGACATCTTTTTACTTGAATGATTAGAATCTGTTTTTAAAAACCTCTCAAGATTCAAGTGAAGGTAACTATTTCATAAATCTTTAATTATATTTATGTGTAATCCACATTTATAAAAAGATGTTTGCTTTTACGTTTTCCTTCCTCACAATTTTTAAACAATAACTGAAACATTTAATTTAGAAACTTTAAGCAATAAATATTTTATTAAAATTCTGTGTGAAATAATTCCAGCATTGTCTTAGAGTGATTTGTTTTAAAATATCACATTGAACCACATTTATGTTGAGGTATTATTAGAGAACAACTATGCAGCTAAAGTTGTTTCACAAGAATACAAAGAAACACTCTCGAGAATTGAAAGAGTTTGAAGCCAAGCACTTTCCTAGATTTGATTTCTAAGTATAGACGCCAAGCCTGAGGCAGGCCACACTGGGCTCCAGCTGATATCACACCAGTCACTGCTTCAATTAATTTTGTTAAGAGTCCCTAGATCTATTAAAATGCACTTCATCAAAATGCAGTAATCTTTCCTAGTTCTTTCTTGCTGAAACATTTAAAAAAAAGAACAAGGATATTCAATTTGGAATATCATTGTTGTACAAAACGAATAAAAAAAGAAAGCAACAATCATTTTGCCAAGAAAAAGAAATCAGGAAAAATAAACTGGGAAAAAAAAAATGTATTATTTTGACTTTCCAAAAATTTATGCTAACAATCAGTGTTTTATTAACTGTTTTGTTGAAGATCATTACTCTGGGTCTAATTACTCTGAAGAATAAATTGTGCAACCTCTTACTTTAACAGAGTGTTGAGACTTTCCTGAATATGCTGTTTCTAGGCCTTGGACATAGAATGATAGTGGTGGTGTAACCTGGAGCTATTTTTGTGGATTCCACTGGAAGATTGGTCCATTACTTTTGGCATGTATTTCAACATTCTACCATTGTCCTACAATTTTCTGGTGTTCATTTGTCACACTGACAGAAACTGGTTTAAAATTTAAATCCATATCCCTCCTGAATCCCGTAAAAGAGTTTGTAGGCCAAAACCCATCCAATGACTGATGATGCTCCTGTCAGATGCCAGGAGAGGCAGCAGAATTGCTCAACAAGTTTCTTAACAAGATAAACAAGAAGGCAGATTACAGAGAAACAAATGACTTATCATGTGGCTGCTTCCATGGCATTCTTCATATTTGTCCCCTAAAGTTATTTCCACAAATAAAGTATCTCGGAAGTAGAAAGGATTCTGACAAATAGATTTATATTTAATTCTCTTCTAGTTCATTCAGTTTAATATTTGTAAAGAAAGTGCATGCCGTTGAAGCATACGAGAACAGATTCCTAAAAATACACTTTCATTTAAAGTGGGATTGCTGGATCATATAGTAGTTCTATTTTTAGTTTTTTATTTTCTATTTTTAGTTTTTTGACATCTGTACTGCTCTCAATAACTACTAATTTACATTCCCGTCAACAGTATACGAGGGTTCTCCTTTCTTCTTATCCTCACTAGGAGTAATTATTTTCTGTCTTTTTGATAATAACCATTTTAATAAGGGTGAGACAATATCTCAGTACGATTTTGATATGCATCTTCCTCATGATTAGTGATGTTGAACATTTTTTTCACATATGTTGGTCATTTAAACATCCTCTTTTGAAAAAGTCTACTCACTCTTGCTCATTTTTTAATTAGATTTTTATTTTTTATTTTTGCTGTTGAGCTCTTTGAATTCCCTATAGATTCCAATTATTAATCCCTTGTAATTTGAAATGACAAATATGTTTACAAATATTTTTTCCCATTCCATATCTTAACTCTTCACTTTGCTAATTGTGTCATCTGTGTGTGTATGTGTGTGTGTGTGTGTGTGTGTGTGTTTTTGTGTGTTTGTATGTATTTATAAAGCTGTGGAAGGTTAACATTTAACATCTTGAATAGTTTCTGACTTAAAAAAAAATTCTAGGCCCTGAAAGATAGAAATATAGCAGAGCTTACTGGAAGAAGTAATTAGGAAAACAAATGTGAGTTTTTGACTTATAAGAGTAGGAAGTTACATAATATTTGACTCTAATTAATACTTCTGACTATTAGTTACTAAACTTTGAAAGTCATAAGCTTTCAAAGTTAGAAACTCAATTAGTTTCTATACTTTGAAAGTCATAAGCTTTTAAAATTTCCTTAAAGCAAATTGAAGTTAAGTTCAAATATATATTAATTGAAAACAATAAAATGTGATATATAGATGCATATTTTTACAGTGACATTTGTATATACATACCCCCATAGATGTTTTCTAGTCTATATGCCACTTCTGAAAGTGGTTGATGCAGTTAATTTATGGTTACTCAATTAGTTGAGCCAAGTAGTTATTAATATTAGTGAGGAAGGAGGATAGTGAAGGAATACAAACAAAAGACTTCAGTATTTATGCTTAAAATAAAATGACATTGTGTTTCTTATGTTAATTTTAAAATATTAGTTCTAATATACTTTAAGTAACATGTCCATTTTTGAGTACACATCCATACTTCCTGTTGAGATTCTTCCCTTGATGGTAGCAAAGGCAAATTCTGGTACTTTATTAGAACTGCACAAAGAAAACACTCAAGTAACATAAATACAGGATCTAGTAGAGGAGAAAAGAGAGACAGATATGCCTATGTCCTCATATTTTAAGCATAATGACACTATGTAAAGGTCCAGTCCCCACTATGTTTTCATTTGGGAGCAGAATATTGCTGGATCTCTTTTGCTAACCTTGAAGATAACAAAAATATAATAGATAGAAATTTGACAATGCTTTCCATTTTTTTTATAGGGTGTTTGGATTGAGCCACTGAGATCCTGAATAGATGTGGAAAAAATTGTGTGATACCATATATGACCTTCATATATCTAACAGGGGAACAAATTAAACAATTTATAGGCATGAAAAATAAATGGCCTCTGCATATCATGTTTAACAATTATTTATTTTCCACACGATATCACTATGACTGCAAGTCCTGCAGTGTATGTTTCTTAATCCATGCTACCACGTGCATCTTTAAGAGAACTGCATGGTTAGCAATTCCAAGATCCCTAGGTGCTCATAACTAACAACAGTAGAGGTTAATTATAGCTACCCATAAAGCTTCATTACAATCTAACAGAAAATAAAACCTTCCTGAACAGTTTAATTATTGCGTAAATTACAATTATCTTGTCAGAGTTGTAGTCACTGTACAGCAGGGTTTGACTAGTCTTCTGGAATTTTTAAAGTGATTGATTTCATAAACAGAACATTGAAACTTGACTAAATATCATTACAGCTTCAATGTTCACAATTTTAGCTGAATCTTCAACTACTGAATATCATGTGAAATAGTTAAAAAGGAAACTGTATATTTTTCTTTCTCTTGTCTTATTGTATTGCTATGTAAATTGATCTCAATACTTATTCATTAACAAGTTAACATCAGTGATTCAATCATGCCCTTTTATACATTTATTTATTTTAACACTAAAGGAATTCCCATAAACATTCAGCAATTTGAATTTTACCTGTAAAACACATTAGCCTATAGGGAATTTATAAAGATTTCAAATTTTTGTTCAATTGTGGACTAAAAAAAATGAACTGCATATTTTTACTGTCAGTTATTGAGAAACATAAAAATAAAATATTTCAACTAAGGAATGGCTCGGCAAATTTTCTTAGGAAAAATAATAGATACGAGATTACTGATACTTATTGGTAAATTACAAGGAATTAGAATTGAAAAAAGCTGGAGTAAAAGTAGTAGGAAACAATTGATAATATTTTTAAGACTATATCATAGAAATGGTTATCATACAAATATCATGCTTGTTTTCTGTGCCTAAGATTCAAATTTCTCAGTAAGATCACCTAAATGATCTGTTAGATCACATGCTTCTTGCATGTTTATGGAGGACCAAGGACTCCATAAACATGCAAGCACTTTTACCAGATCAAATCTTTTTCCAACTCCTACGTCTTTTCCCTTGGTGAAATAATGCCAACTCTGTTCAAGTATTTGAAGCACTTTTGTATGTCTGAAATAATCATGGTAATTTAATTACTCTTTACATAATTTATTTAGGCATAGGCATGCTAAGTAAGGTAGGTTGCAAAAATGACTATAATTGCAATTTGCATATTTTTTGTAATTTTGACTTTACAACACACCTTTTTTATACAAAAAAAAATTGAGTTGTCTATTTATGAATCCCTTGAATCTGAATCTGGCCATGAAATTCACCTTGGCAAATGGTACAATAGTAATTGCAATGCAAGCAGAGACATGAAACATACCTGTGCCCTAGGGCTTGCTGTCTTTGTCTACTCTTTTCACCTCTGTATTCACCTCCATATGAAAATCCAGACAAAATTGCAGGAGATGAGTGACCCAGTTACTCCCATCAACCCTTTCAAGAGTCAGCCAACCACTACATAAACACACACACACACACACACACACACACACACACACACACACACACGCACACACACACACACATACATACACATATGAATATATATACATACACATATGAAGGTGACTGTAGACTGCCAGCTGACTACAGGTACAAGTACAGCAGACAATCAAGTAGATTAGAGACAACTCATGCAAGTATACCCCCGACTAATTTGCTAGCTCACAGATTTGTGTGCAAATAAATTGTTGCTTCAACATACAACTTTTTAGAAGTATTTTTTTAGCCAGCAAAAACTAACTGATACATTATACAACCTGTATACCAAAAACAAATAAGAAAGAGTCTCTGGGTAGGCTTTAAAATTTTTTTACTCCATTTGCCTTTGGATACAATACAAGAATATACTACCTGAATTACTAATATAATGTGATAAATCAGTTGGTATTCCTAAACATAGGAATATAGAATAACAAAATAAATATAAGTCCTTGATGATGTTATATTATTCCATTAATGAATTAGATGACTCCCAAACCAGTCAACCTGTAGATTTTGTTCTACATATAAAAATAAATGCATACTATATTGTTTAGTTTATTATTTTTTTGTATTCTCCACTTGCACCAATAAGCATCGTAACTGATACAATAAAGTATGTCATACAGATTTTTTTCTTACTGAAAACAAATAACCTGAGATAATTAGTCTAATAATCTACATACGGTCTTTGTTAGGATACTTTTACTTGAGAAAACTAAATTATCAAAACGTTTCCTGCTTGTTTCAGCTTGAGTAAAAATTGCTGACATTAGGGTTTTTGGTATATTGCTTAGTGTCTACAACAAAATGTTCAATAAAATATGAACATGTCTGAAGCTGTAAACTAAAATATTATGCAAATTTTTTTGAAAAATGCAATGAATATTATCAAACTGCTTGTTTTGGAGCTGTAAAAGATGCAACAAGTTAACAACTGCTGTAAGAATAGGAGGGAACAAAAGATAGATTCAGACTTATTCAAATTGCAAAACCTCATCAAAATTCAGTCCACAATTCAATTAAGATCATAATCTCTTTATCATTTTAGCAGAAAAATCAGTAGACTCTTTTGAAAGAAGATAAAAATCATCAAAAGCCTCTGCACCTTGTTTTCTTATATAAGATACAAATTCAATAAAATTTCAATCAAAAATCAAAAATCTTACAAGTAGATAGTGCCGTATGATCAATAAACAAGCAGACAAAAATAATGGAATTAGTTTTCCAGATGGTTGAGATAATGCAATGAACAGAAAATAGCCTTACAATGCCAACATTACTAAGTTCAATTAAAAAGATGAAAGCTTCAAGAAGTACAGAAACTCCAACCTGAAATATTTAATGTATCTCCCACAAACACACACACATTTACATATTATAAACGAATTACTGAAAATCAACACTAAAAGAAAAAAAAATCTTTGAAACTATCAGAGGGAAAAAAAATCACTTTACCACCAAAAGACAGCAATATGACAGACAGCAGACTTCTTAATGGAAATAATGGAAGCAAGAGCATGATGAGTTATTGCAAATTAGAATTTCATAACAGCAAGAATATGCTTTAAAATAAAATGAGTTTTAAAAATTTTAAGAGGTGAGACTAACATTACAAAGAGCACTGAAAGTTCTTCAAACAAAAGGAAAATAATTCCAGGTAGAAAGAAAGATATGCAAAAAACGAAAGGTGAACATATAAATGTATATTCAATAGTAAACAATAACAATGTTTTCTATAGCTTAATATAAATTTGAATTTACATTTTTAACATCTCTTTCTTTAATATAAATGTGAATTTACTTTTTTTTACATTTTGTTGGATGTAGAATAAAGGAAACAGGAGTTAAAGGGTTCTAAAATTTCAAAAGGAAACAACTCCACTCCCTGAACCAAGACCTAATTATCTTTACATAATCCAGGGAATATAAGTTTATCTGAAAGTCTCTTTTTTTACTTTTTTAAAGACAGTATATTTTATTTTATTTTGTGATGTTCTGTCATTTTATTCTATTAATTTCACTGTTTTTTTAAACAACTTGATATGCAGAAAATTGCCAAGAAACAAAGAAGATGTAAAGTTGAAAACAGAAATGAGTAAATTGGTCAAAGCTATACACCTTATAAGATACAATACTAAGATTTAAATGGAATCCTACTGAATCCAAGACCAATGCTATTTTCTAGTACTTGGTATTTTCAAGGTTTACTGCATTTATTATTTCACAGGTTTTTTTTTAAAAATAAAAGTTATAGTGATAACCAGAATTTGATTGACCTCAAATAAAGTCATTATTAGATTACCAGTGTCAGCCTCTCTGTAATCTGGGGATGTTTATTTAAATGTAGTGCAAATTTTTATGATTCATGCATTTAAATGCCTACATTGATTTGTGTAGTTTAATGGGAAGTTAACATATTTGCTATTTGTTTACTACAAAATGATTTTAAGTTGAGAGAAAACAATTTGCTCTGCCATTTAAGCACAAATAGTTAATGTCTTAAACATTTCTCAAATATAAGGCTTAAACGTATGTTACCTGATGAAATACTATATAATAATATTAATAATTACTATATGATATCATTTATCTAAATAACTACTAAATAAATATCAAGAGTAAAAGTCAAATACTATTAAGAAGTTTTCATCGTTTCCCTAAATATTCCAGAATACATATAATTTTAGTGTGAATATTAAGATTTTATGTCTAATATTAAAAATTTATGTTACACTAAATAATACCCTGTGCCAAGTTCATATCCTAATCCACTGAAACTGTGAATGGTACCTCATATGGCAAAAGAGACTTTGCAGAAGTGGTTAAATTAAGGACCTTGAAATGAGAAGATTATCCTGGATTACGTGGATGTTTTAAAAGTAGTCACAGAGGTTCTTATAAGAGGTAAGCAATTAGAAAGACAGAGGAGATGTGAAAACAGAGGCAGCTAGCGATTTGAAAGTGCTACACTGCCAGCTTTGAAGCTGAAAGAAAGGGAAAGTTCAGAAATGTAAGAAATGCAGCTCTAGAAGCCAAAAATGCCAGTGAAAGGATTTTTCTCTCATAAACTTCTCAGGGAGGCAACCTTACCACTGGCACAGCTACACTGATTTGGACTTCCAATTTCCAGAACTGTGGTAAATTTCACCTATCTTGTTTAAGTCACTAAATTTGTAAAAAAAATGTTACACCAGCAAAAGAAAACTAGTAAAACAAATTTAAAAAACAAACAAAAAACCCATAAATGAATGCTCCCACTTTCTTGTTCTTTCAGTGTATAATTTGTGTTTAATTGTTGTTTTTGATTTCAAATCTTATGAAACTAAAGTTTAGCTTTTAATACTGATTCTATGTGTAATATTATCCAATGCACTTAACAACCCAATATGCCTCAGTTTGGGCACACCCAATGGCAGAAATGATCATTAAACTCGTGATCATATAACTTCAAGATTCTTGGAGGAGAGAAACTACATTTCGAGTCACATTCTTGTAGAAATCACTATGGGAAGTCTGTGTAAAATCCAGGAATTTCGCCCCCAATAACAATTGCCTGTAAGGACCCTTTAGACTGAGGAAGACATGCTTTCCCGCAATAGACTTTATGTTCGACCATATACCTGGGGCACAAACCTAGGCCCTGTGTATTCAAAACTACCCAAGAAAACAAATAAATAAAATATATAATTTTTTACTCATATTATAAGATCATTCAGGGAAGAGATCTGTTGTTTTAAATTGTTCAAGTCACCAACGGAATGAGCCATTTAGACAGAGGACAATGGAAAGGTAAATTAAGTCTCAAAACATTGCATCAACTAATGGGAGCGTACCTTCTCTTAATCATTGCACGTCTTAGAAAGTTTTTTTAAAAAGGAATGGACAAGGTCTTAGTCTTCTTGAGAAATTAACTGTTTGGGAGTACAGAATTAAATGATGACTCATGAAGTAATCAGACGTTTAATACCCTAGATGATTTAAAAAGACTTCACTATCATTATTAAAAATTATTAGATTCATAGCATTTAATTTTGATGTTTTTACTCCGCTGTTTTCTTTAAAGTCGTATTTTAATTTTGAATTTTTGGCTTTCTTGCAAATATAGACAGATTGAAAACCATCTCTTATAGGTGTCTTTCAGATGAAGAAAAAAAAATCCTAATAATCCCTGTGAATACTTTGCCCAGTTAAAAACAGTTAGCTTCTTTGTACACTAATGTGTTTTATTCTGTCCAGCAGCATTTATTCAAAAACTATTAATTACTGTATGTAAGACACTAATAGATGCTAAGGATTAAAAGTCATACAAGAAATTGAAACAAATAATGAGATGGAAAGACAAATTAGAATAAAACATGGCATATATTTTAATAAAATTTTTAACGAAGTACTGGAAAATCGGAATGCTATTTATTACAGTGATATTACACTCTATATGAAAACTGGTTTTACTTACATATTTCCTGTACTTCTGGAATAGTTTATTATTTTTGTAACTTTAATAAGAAATCAATTAACAAGTCAGTTCACTATTTCAACAATCATTCACTAATTACCTCCAAAGTATCAGAGAACATTCTACAGTGTGGAGTAAAAATATTATGTTTTTAAACATAATCTTTCAGACCAAATAGTCTATTTTGAATGAAATTTCAACAAGGTTTTGGGGCACAATTTTTTGATGGCAATTTAATTTGTAAATTTTTTATCAATTGCTTAATAAACCTTGATGTTGATGTTGTCAGCCTGGGACATAGCAAACCCCTTCGAAAAAAAAGGAATTATTAATTAATAGATTATTGGGGATATCAATGAGTAATTTTGATTATTCAAATATTATTGTAAAATTTAATTTTGTATGTTGGTGCAACATAATGATGCCCAAAGGTGTGATTTTGCTTATGGCTACCTTAAGATAGACTACTAATTATATGAAAAAGTGAGGAATCCAACAGTTATGTAACAGTTTCACAACTGACTGCTTGGGCTAGTCCTGTGGAAGCTATAGGGGTGTATTGTTCAGATCTCCCTCAAGAAAGAGCTTAACTTCCAGCTGTGAAAAGTGCAGTTAGCTACAAAGTTTCAACAGCAGCACCTTCAAGAGCTTCAGCAGCTTTCCTATCAAAGGTATGCTCTTCTAGGACAGGTTATGAATTTAACATAGTGAGGCAAAGTCTAAACCTATTTCTATTGTTTCTCTCTGGCATTGTACATTTCTGAAAGTTATAGTAAAAAGCCAAATACTTCATTTGGTGGCAATAGTTAATTTCTTACCCACTTCAACCAAACCAATGTAACAGTGTTTAGTGTCAACGGTCACTGGTTAAAAAATTTCCAGTTCCTAAGAAAGCATCACATTGCATTTAAGTATGTAGTTGACCATTGAACCTGCAGGCATTCTGTAACAAAGGACATGAAATTAATGGACTATAAGATTTGGCTTCAGAGAATTTTAATCTTATAAGTACAGCAATAAAGGTCATGCTTTTTTTTTCTACACCCACTTTTTAGTCATAACTGTATGACTAATATTTAAAGGTTATCTATCAGTAGACAAAGGTCTATATATTGAAGGACAGTTCCCTAAAAAAAAGTAATCATGTTTAATCATGTTATTATTAAAATGCAAATAATTAAGAGTGATAGCAATAGAGAGCACTTTCTATGGTGTAGCTCATTTATTTGAACTTTACATTTTTATCTCATTTAATTCTTACAACATTTCAAAAAATATTTTACTATTTACATGTTTGTATTTGAAGAGGGAATGCAGTTTATATAAATTCTTCCAGTAAATTCAATCACTTCTCAAGTGGCAAAATCAGGATTCAAATCCAGTGAGATCTGACATGATAATCTTATTTCCCTCACTATGCTACACTGATTCTCAACATATTTATCAGGATAATATTTATAGAAAAGTTTGTTACATGATAATCCAGCTTTATTATAAGTTCAGCTTTGAATTTTCATTAAGAGATTTTTTATGCCTACCACTAAATCACATTTCATGATTAAATTACCTCCATTGTAAAACAAAACAAAACAAAACAAAAAAAAAACCTCTTTAGATGAATCAGCTCTGCATGCTGTTTAGGTTTCAATGACTGCCTTGACCACATTCTTATCCAACCTATCTCATTGCTCACCACCCATTCACCTACCTGTTGACATCTATACATATTTCACTCAACTGAGAATAAAATTTTTACAAGTAACACTCATTCCCCTGTCAGGAAATATATTTCTCCACTTGATTAAAAAAAAAAATACCACCTGCCTTGTGTCTTGGTCGTAATTAAAAGTGATAAATTATGTTCAGTGCCTGAGTTTGCCAGTAAACACATTACTTAGTACTGTTTTGTCCCCCTTTCCTTTTTTTTTTTCCCTTCCTCCTACTCAAAAGGTAATTTCTGTGGGAATAGTCACTACTTATGTGCTCTGGAAATATAGATATGAGAGAAAGAGTTCACAAAGTACAGCATTTGAGTCAGTAAAGATCTTGGTACAATCCTGAGCAACAAATTTGAAACTGGTTAAGCAAATAGAAGCAAAATATTGCTTTTTGATATTAATAGGCTATTGTCTCAAGGGCTCACTTTGCAAAAGCAATATGTATCTTTCATGTTTAATTCTGAATATTAATATAACCACATTCCCCGTAGTTACATAGAGCATATTACATTTAGAAATATATATAAAATGCACATTTTCCCAAGACTTTGGATTATATATTTTCTTGCAGGAAAATGCATATTGAAAACACATTTTAAAATTATTAATTATATTGATAGAAAAATATTTTGTCCTTCATGGGAATTCAGTAAGTAAATCAAAATGAATTTAAAATGTAAATTTTTTTTCTCACTACATTTAGCAGAAATATTACAGTCAGATGACTAACAAATGAAAGATAAATGAAAGATTCTTTTGTTCTATCAGGAGTTAGAAACATTGAATAAGAATGAAAATTTTTTTAATGTACACTTTTAATATCATCACAAGAATATTTTATGGAATTTTGGAAGAGGCTAAAAATATATGACTGTAGCATAGATGAAGGCGATATATCACTGTAAAAATGTGATATAAGCAACGCTTATTGTAGTTAATTTGTTGAAGGTTTTATTTCACCTATTCTGAAATTTATCTGCTATTATATATTTAAAAGCAATAAAAACAACCAATAAATAGTTATTTAATCATAAACTTTGAATATATTAAAATTCAATTCCTTGAACAAATGTAAATAACTTTTGAAGGCTTAAAAATCAAACTGAAGTAAAATAAAGTTTCAGCTGACACTGACACTAATTTATTTAGTTCAAATAAACGTTTCTGAGAGATCAATAGCTGTTATAAAATAAAATATGTGGTAGACAGCATCAAAAATATATACTTGGTCTGTATTTCTCCCCCTCAGCAATTAAATATTTAATATTTTTTCTTTGTGAAAAGAATCAAACCTGGTATCTCCTCATAATTTTTTTTTAAATTTTAATTTCAATTTATTTTTAAAAATTTTTCATTGTAAAGCTGTGGGGTACAATTTAGGGTTAGGTATACAAATGTTCATTATGCAGGTAACCTTGTTGATGAGTTGTACCCCTCTTCCCCTGGTAGTTTCCCACTACTGCCAATCCCTTTCTTGCAGTCTTATGATAATTGCTCAAGGTTCACTTATGTGTGAGAATATGTGGTACTCAGGTCTTTGTTTCTGTGATAGATCACCCAATATTATAGACTCTAAGTCCATCCAAGTTGCTGCAAAGTTCATAATTTTGTCCTTTATGACTGTGTAATATTCCATCTTGTGTATGTACCACATTTTTAAAAATCCAGTTCTCTTTCAATGAATATCACAGTTGGTTCGATGTTTTTGCTATTGTGAATGAAGCTGCACTAATCATGCGTATGAAAGTATCTTTTTTGTGGAGTGATTTGAGTTACTCCAGGTATAGTCCCAGAAGGAGAATTTCGGGGTCATATGGAAGGTCTATTTTTAGATCTTTTAGGAATCACCACACTGTTTTCCACAGAGTTTATACTAGTTTACACTCCCACCAACAGTGTAGAAATTTTCTCTTTTCCCTGCATCTTCTCTAGCATCTGTTTTTGGGGGGTTTTTTTTGAGTTATTGACCACCCTGACTGGAGTTAAGTGGTATCTCAAGGAGGTTTTAATTTGCATTTCTTTGATGACTAGTGAGGCTGAGTATTTTTTCATGTATCTGTTGACTACTTTTATATCTTCTTTTGAGAAGTGTCTGTTCATATATTTTGCCCACTTTGTAATGGGGCTGTTTGTTTTTTTTCTTTTTGGCACGTTTGAGTTCATGTAGATCCTAGATAACACAATACCCATGAAATTACCAGCATCTTTCTTCTCAGACCAGGAAATGGCAATACAGGAATTCATATAGAAACATAAAAAACCAGGAATAGCCAAAACAATCCCAGGGTGGGGGTGGGGGGAAGCAGGAGGTATCATACTCCCAGACTTTAAACTTTATTATAAGACTACAATAATCAAAACATCTTGGTATTGGGACAAGAACAGGCATATAGACCACCAATGGCACAGGATAGAGATTCTGGAAGCAAAACCTCGATTTCTCAAGCAACTCATTTTCAACAAAGTTTCCACCATTGACCACTGCAGCAAGGAGAACCTATTTAGTAAATTGTGCTGGGAAAACTGGCTGACCACAAGATTAAAACAATTTCTTTACGTATCACCATACACAAAAATCAACTCTACATGGATCAAAGACCTAAACATAAAATCTCAAACCATAAAAACCTTAGAAAATGCAGGAGACACCCTTATGGAAATTGGAACTGGCAATCAATTCCTGATCAAACCCCAAATGTCATGCCATAAGAGACAAGTGGGGCGTCATCTAATTGACAAACCTCTGCAGAGCCAAAGAAATCATCAAGAGAGCAGGGAGGCAGCCCACAGACTGGGAAAAAATATTTGTCAACTCTTTAACATTTAATTGAAAAGGAAGTTATGGAGGTGAAGGAAATGGCTACCAAAGCCTTGGGGCAGATGAAAGCAAACTGGCTATTCTAGGTGACATGTCTAAAGAAACACATGCAAAAAACTTTTCTTATCCTATCTGTCTATAAAGAAAAATTATGAAAAATATAAGAAATTACTAGAAAAGTTTATGTTTCCAATTTTATAGTATATATTCTCTTTCAATTGATTCACACAGAAATAGCAGTTAACCACCTACTAGATTAACAGTGAGTTAGGTTATTCTATTCTATCTTGGTTCACAGTACTTCCAAGTCAATTTATTGACTTTTTACAGATACAACAGCATAACTCATAGAATACAATTAAGTTTCAAGTTTTTGCTAACCAACTGAGCTGCTGCTTCTTTAATTGTGATAAAGAATATGTAACATTAGATATACCACTTTTACTATTTGTAATTGTATAGAACAGTGACATGAAGTATAGTCATAGTGTTGTGCAACCATCACCATCAGCTTTCTCCAAACTTTTCTCATCTTCCCAAGCAGAAACTCAATACTCATTAAATAATGACACCTTTTTCCTTTCTATTCACTCCATCATACCACCATTTGTATTTCTATAACTTTGAAAATTCTAAATAAATTTATACAATATTTTTCCTCCTGTGACTGAAATTTCATTTACTATAATGTCTTCAGAGTTCATCTATGTTTCAGCAAGCACCAGAGGTTTGATCTTAAGAGTGAGAAATACTCCACTTTAAGTATCTAGCTCATTTTCTTATCAATACACCTATTAATGGACACCTAATGTCTTTATCACCTTTTGATTATTGTGCATAATGTAGCTATGAATTTGAAAGCACAAATATCTGTTCAAGGTCTTGCTTTCCATTATTTTGGTATATAGCCAGAAGAGGAACTGATAGATCATACGGTAATTACATTTTTAATGTTTTGAAAAGCTGCCATGCTGTTCTTTACTGTGTTCCATAGTAGTTTCACCATTTTGCCTCCCCATCACCAACACAAAAGACATCCAATTTTTCCACGTATTTGTCAACACATGTTATTTTCGGAGTGGTTTTAGTTCTTGTTGTTTTTTTTTTAGTAATAGCTATCTTAATAGATAAGTGGTATCTCTTTGTGGTTTTGATTTGTACTTTCTTCATGACTAGAAATGTTGAACCTCTTTTCATGTGTTTTGGAGAAAATCTATTCACCTTTTTTGCTCGTTTTAGAGCCGTTTTTTTTTTTTTTTCCTGTAAAGTTGTAGGGGTTCTTTGTATAACCTAGATATTAATGCTATTAATATTTTTTTTTTTTAAATTTCATAGATTATCTTTTCTCTTTGTTGAGAATGACCTTTGATGGAAAAAAATTAATTTTTATTTTTTTACCTATATTTTGTGTTTTTGGTGTTATATCTAAAAATAAACTGCCAAATCAAGTGTTGTGAAAGATTTCTTCCATTATCTTCTGAAAGTTTTAGTGATTTAGCACTTATTTTCAATTTTGATCCATTTCGAGTTAGTTTTGTATTTGTTCTTATGTAAAGTTCTAATTTTATTTTTGCACATGGTTATTCAGGATTCCCAACATAATATGCTGAAAAGACTATTTTTCTCCTGGATGGTCTTCCCACTTGTGTTAAAAATCTTTTGATTATGTATGGGAGGTGAGTTATTTCTCTATTTTATTTTCCTAGCCTATATGTCTCTCTTTATACCATTACGACTCTGTTTTAGTACCATATTTTCAGGTAAAGTTTACTTATTCTCAGCCCATAAAAAAATCACTGCAGTAATTTTTATTCTCATAGGTGTCAGCACACCTTATCTCCCATACATGAAGACTCTTAAGACCTTTGCTTACCTTAATAATAAAATGCTGGAACTATCTGAACTGCATAGAACTAGCACCCTCAAGATTAATAATTTTTTAAACCTCTTTATTTATGTAATCTGAATTTTTTATTTGTTTTTTCATATTCAACCATTTTGCATATAATATTTTCTCCACTATTTCAAAGTGTTTAGAGTACATTTACTTTAAATTATTTTACCATCTTGCAGAAAATTCCAGAGTATACCAATTATTATATACAACAAACAAACCTAAAGTAAAAAAACAAAAAAATTTAGTAAGGGTTATGTGGCAATATAGAGCATCTGGAAGCAGAAGAGTCATTGGGAAATAATAATTTACTAATGATGCTGTTTTTATGTGCCTTAAATAAAATTTTATATAATTTTTAATGTCACACTGTGCATATAAGGAAATAAAAAAGACAATTTATCATTAAATTTCATACATGTAAGCACGTTCAACAGTAAAATTAAGCATTTGTTGAGTAGGCTGAATGTTGCTTTGATTTCTTCATGAAATAAGTGGACTATGCTTTATTGATTTGTACTCTAGTTCCTCAAAAATCTTTAAGGCTTACAAAAATGAAAAATTTATTTCAGATAGCAGCAATGATACTAGTGATGCATACATTTATTAAGATTAATTTTAATTATCACATGTAAATTTAGAAAGTTGAAATTGCAGTAGAATGTTTGATATGACAGAGAATATCATTGGAGTTCAAAGCCAAACTTGATAATAAAATAAGATGCTTCATTTTCAGTTTCCTAGGTAAAGTAAGTTGGTGTCTAAGATTATACAGAATTTTCCTAGGATTTATAAATGAAAATGTCTATTTTGGCAAGCTGCATACATCATTACTGCCGCCGGTATCAACCAATAAAATATTATAAACTCATCTATCAATGAAGATCAGCTGAAAATATGTGGTCTTCAAAAAATTCCTCAGTATTTCTGGGAATAGTCAAATTTCTAACTTAAGGGAAAATGCAGGAGTTTATCATTGCAGTGGCTGCTACTCAAAGGCACTTGCAGATATCATTTTTCACTGACAGACTGCATAATTCCTACCTCAAATCTTTTCTTCTAGACAGGCACAGTTACAAAAAAAAAAAAAAAATTATCAGAATCTAGTGCTTCCCCCACAAAATAATGTATATGAAAATTGCGCAAGAATATTCACAGTATGAAAGAGTAACTATGAACATATTTCTCTTGGTCAATTTTTTGGGAAGAGTGATCTTTTCTTCTGCAAATATTTGAAACTTCAGAACAACCTTTAACTAAGTGCATCAAAGCTTGTTTTCAAAAGAACATATTTATAGTAGAGAATGTTTCTATATTCTATATCCATATTTTAGCATTTTTTAAATCCAAAACTTTCTTGGGTATGGATAGAACTTGTTAACTTTTTTTTAAGGAACTTGGGTACTTTTGATATCAATGCTTGGCCTGCATTAGTCAATGAATTATAATAATATGGTAAATTTTTTTTTTTTTTTTTTTGAGATGGAGTCTCACTCTGTCACCCAGACTGGAGTGCAGTGGCCGCTCCCGGCCACCGCAGCCTCGACCCGCTGGGCTCCAGCGATCCTTCCGCCTCAGCCTTCCAAGTAGCCGGAATTACAGGCGCGCACTACCACGTCCGGCTGATATTTTTATTTTATTGTAGAGATGACCTCTCGCCTGCCAATAAAACAATAAAATTAGATATGTTCACAAGACCTTTAGTTCATCTGTTTAACAAAAAGTAATGTCTATTTTTAAAATTTAAATTTTATTATAAAGGAAGTTCACCATCTCAAAAGCTTTTAAACCCTTTTCAGTTTTAAATATATATTCAAAATTTTAAAATTACCTTCTAATTTTGTTAATACATAGAAAGAAATTATCTTATATGCTGGTTAATTTATTAGCAACTTAAAAATATTTGGAGAAATATTAGAAATTTTGAAATAGTTGACATTGCTTACCAATCCCATAGCATCAAAAATGTGTCTTCTCTTCCAAGTTTTTCATTAACTAGATAAATTCTGAAGTATGTGCCACATGTTCTCACTTATCTTCAATTATATGTGGATTTATTTCCCTGTAACATAAAAACAATAACAATCTTTGCAATGTACTTCAAGACAAGATTTTTCATGTTCAGGCACAATAAAATTTACGTCAGGTTGTAGCTGAATGGCCAGCTTTGTTGTCTTCAAACATACATTGACGATACAATTTATTGAATAAGATACATTATAATTATTAGGTTCTATTGTGATGCTAGATTATGAAAATGTAAATTAATAATCAGAGTTTCTTGTGTTTATTTTTATTTCATTTTACTCTAGGATGAAATTACACAAAACCTAGGTCTAAAATTACAATGAGAGAGTAAATTTCTTTTTATGGAATTTCATCTGTTTCAGTGAAGAATTAGAGCATATAACAATCGCTATTATGATTCTTCATTCATTGGCTATAATAAAAGCCACATATACAGCCATAAAACCATTCAAGCACTTAAAAAAATAAAGTACAAATTAAACCCCTTCTTTCCAATGATATTTTAAAAATCTTCTTCATTGTAATATACAATGACAGTGTATTAGTGCAAAATTGTTGTTTGAATGCAAACATACATATACAGTTTTTCAACAATACAAAATCTAACTAAAGTGATTTTCTGTGCTTCACTTTTTCCCTTCTAATAAATATGTTTTAAATATATTTTAAATCAACAGATAAAGATCCACATTATTTTTTTAAAGATTAATACACCAAAATTTAAACACTCTGTACTAAGCAAAATACTTTCCTCATTGGGTTCTTTGCTTAATTTATCTCAGTAAAATCCTTGACCATGTATACAAACATTCTCTTTATAAAGAATAAACCTCTTTATAAAGAATAATATTCTTTTATGAGAATAAAACAATCTTTAATATTAAAATTTTTTAAAGTTTATTTAGAAATATTTTAAAAGCCAGAAAGCAATAGTTACATATTTTTATATTTACTTATTTGTTTACTTGTATAATTATTATTATACCGTAAACCTATGTCACATACACTCTGAATCCCTTTCTTGTAATCAAGGAATACTGGGTAAGGTATTTTGAAACTGAGTTCTCTTTCATTGTACGTGAGCTGATATTCTGTTTGACAAGCATATTTTCTATTTTTAAGAAAAGGAAATTAAAATTATTTTCATCTATATTTTTATTGGAATGTAAAACTGCTCTTTAACTCATCTCTTTAGATTCCAGATGACAGCATATCTATGAGATGTAACATGTATAAATATTTTAGAACTTCATTTTTAAAAAGATAATTATGTCTCATATTCTGGCTAGATTAATTCTACTATCCACTCTCATTGGTCTGCTGTGTGATGACCTTATTTTTTCTTTTATGGACAAGAATTATCCAACCTGAAAGGAAACTCTGAAACTTAATTTCAGTACATAAAACTTATTTAAGGGAAAGAATTATTCCTACAACTTTCACAAAATTCCACGTCAAATTATATAGCATTTATTTTTAAATGATAAGCAGACAAATTACAATAAATAATAATGCTCACAATTAGTAACAGAAACTTCATTACACTATTTGTTTTAACCCCCAAAATAAATTACTTCATTTATTTCTTGCTAAAACTAACAACTTCCATCCTAAAGTCCACAGGTCTCAAATACATGAGGTAATTTATATAAATTAAGAAAGTTTCTATAATGGAAAAATAATAAATAGTAACATGTTCAGACAGGGTGATTTAAAAAAACAGTGATTATCACCTGCCATATCTTTCTTCTGGGTGTTGAGATGGCAAAACTTGTGAATGGACTGTTTGGTTTGTTGGAAGATAAAATATCTCCCATGATGAAAGAGAGATAATAGCACTTTAACATTTTTTTCCTGTATAGTTGAAGAGAAAGATGACAAATTATATTTCAACAGGCACACTCACTAGATTTGTTTATATTTTACAAAGGCAAGCACCTGTAGCCATAGCACATTATATCTGGGATTTTGCTTTTGGAGGGCCAACAACATTTAAGAAAACAAAATAAATCTTATAATAAAAATGTTTAGTGCAGTAATGTTAGGTAAATATTTCTACAAATCTTTAAAGGCCTGTCAGGAGGTCATTTATAGTATAATTACTATCCAATAATTATTTTTTCATTTACTTTTTAACCCATTTCTGTTATTCTTAGTACTTATTATCATAATTATCTTGTAACAATGTGATACCTGTAAGAAAAAAGATGTTAGAGTGCCAAGACAAACATAAATTATATAGATACCATTTTAATTAGAAATAGTTTGAGAATTTTTATCTCAAGATAGTTTAAGATATTTTAAATCCAGTTTTTGTCAGTCATTTAAAAATATATAGGAACTTCAAATGAAGATATAGTGAGTAAGCTGAAATGTCAACAGAGCCTCAACTTTTAGAACTCAATCTGTTTTTTTACATATATATAATTGACAACAAATTAAGACAACTACAGTCCTGTCTAATGTTATTATTTTCTTATAATAATAAGTCTAAGAAAATACTGTCACCTTATCAGAAAAGATCTTACAAGTGCTTAAATTCTTTGGCGTTTCCAGTGTTAGTAGGTCAGATCCTTCTCTCCTTTTGGATGTCGAACTCTTTTTGTGTGTGTGTGTGTGTTGGAGTCTCACTCTGTCGCCCAGACTGGAGTGCAGTGGCCGCTCCCGGCCACCGCAGCCTCGACCTGCTGGGCTCCGGCGATCCTTCCGCCTCAGCCTTCCGAGTAGCCGGAATTACAGGCGCGCGCCACCACGCCTGGCTGATTTTTTGATTTATGGTAGAGATGAGGTCTCGCTGCCCAGGCGGGTCTCGAACCCGCGGGCTCAGGCCATCCCCTCACCTCAGCCTCCCAAAGGCGCGGGATGACAGGCTGAGCCACCGAGCCCGGCTTTGGATGTCTAACTCTTAAAATAATATGGTCATTCTTTATTTGAACCCCAAACCTCTCTGTGTAACCTTGACCTATTGTTTCAATTTCTCTTGAAATACACAAAACCAGATGGAGTCGTTTTTATGAGACAGACCTTCAAATATTTGGAGAGGACTGTCAAAGCCTCTGGCATATTCTCTCACTAAAACATTCCCCTTTCCCACAGTTAATACTGGACATAAACTCTCGTTCCCTCATCATTTTGATCTTTATCCTCTCAACAAAACTTCAAACTACTTCCATATCCCCCCCGTTTCCAGAATGGACTATAACATAAAGTTTTGCTATCACACTCTTTACCTCAGTTACTCTATGTGTAGTAGTGCAACATAGTGCATTATGCTATCTCTTGCCTATGAAACACACACTCCCCAGAATAAATTCTATTGTTCAGATTTTTTACCTTCCCTTACATCAATTGTATTTATCTGATGATATCATGTCTGACAGGATTTTTAAAATGTTTATTTTGAAATGTACCATAAGCAAAATAGAGGCTAGTCTTTTAAAACAAATTTACTAGGGTCTTGAGAAGAAAGTGTCACAGAATTAACTTTTTTCAGAGGCAGAGTGCAGGGAGAAAAGAGGTAAAATCAGTTGAAAGATAAAATAACATAACTTGCAAAATCCATTGGGCTTCACAGTCAAGGGCCATTTATTTAGACCATGCCACGTTTTATACTGTTTCTAAAATTTTTAATATAATTTATTCAGTGGGAATCTGCAGGAGGAGGGGCCCACCTCATCAATAAGGGAAACTGCATAATGAACATTTGTATACCTAACCCTGAATTGTACCTCACATCTTTAAAATAAAAAAAGTAAAGAAAAATAAATAAATAAAAAGATAAATTGTAATAAATACCATGAAAGCAAAGATACTATGGAAGCATATAGTAATCTAAAAATAAAATGTCCTTATAACGAAAACATTATTAAATATTTTATTTAATAAAATAAAAAAGAATAACTACCAGAGACATGTAAGGTCTGAACAAAGAATTGTAGGCTTATAGTATGACGTTCTATATTCAAATCTTGATCTTCTAATTAATTTGCTCAGACAACACCAGCAAATAAATGGAAGATCATGTACCTCAGTTTCCTCTAGTGCAAAGGCTCAAAGCCTTGTATTAAGACTTTTTCCTTGATCCATCCTTAAGGTAAGTTTGTCCTGCACTGATGTCACGTCCAAAAAGCCATGTGCTAAGTAAAAGCAATGAAATAATATGGCTGTGCTAATTGTTTAAAATACCTAATTCTCATAGCATATTCATAATTAACTTCAAAGTAAAATAGCTGTTAAATTCAAATACACCGCGAATAATTAATAATTTGCCATAGTTTATTTTTTTTTTGAAGGACAAATTTTTAAAAGCAGGGAAAGAGAAATGTTACTGTGCGCAGAGGGTAAGAAAATTTATTAAGTTTGAATATAATAATAATTTAAAGTCTATATGTCGTAATTTATTCTAATATATTTGTGCAATTGCATGCTAAATTGTTTGAAAAAAAAAAGAGAAGGCTGATTGCCAAAGAGACAATGCTTGTTTGTGGGCATGAAAGACAAGTTGGTTTATGCTAATTTAATTAATCGTCACCTAAAGGAGACACAGTGTCCTGTACTTAATGTACTGGAAAAATATACATAGCATTTTTGACACTATTTTGTACTACTGAGAAATAACATTATACTCTGACGTTGTATTAATAAGTCACTGAGAAAACTTCCAACAGGGATACAAGATCATACTTTCTAGTGTTAATTTTAAATGAGAATTAATTCCCAGGATAGAATAAGCTTTTATTATTTGAATTTTCCATCTTTCTACCTTAGTAGACTTTGACACAACTCATAGATAAAATTTTGTATTTTAGGGAATCAGTATAAGAGTTAAGGGAATAAAAAAAAGATAATTAGAAACAAAATATTGAATTCATTGCTACCGATTTCACTTGTGCCATGCAATTATGTAATTTCTTCAGTTACATTTTTATGAACTTGGTGAAATTCTGATAACTTCCCTTAGCTAGGAAGTCCAGAAAATAAAAATAAAAAGAGTGTTGCTTTGTGTATACTATCTTGGCTTAAGGCAGGAAAACTAAGATCCGATTTATCCACTAATTGCTACAACTGTGAAAAACAGCATGAAAACCTTGATGTGTTTTACTGTAGTCTCTTGGGAAGGCTCATGTCTAATTTTTATGCTGAGATGGCTCATAATATAGTCTTCTGTCTCTTTTATTTTCTCTTACAATTATTAGGTTTCTTATTCCATTGTGAATATTCCTCTGAACTAAGATTAGCTTAACAGAACTTCCTTTGAAAACCTGCCTACCCATCAAAAGTGTCAGCCCTAATGCATTCAGTTGCCACAGAAAATCAATAAACAGCATGCTTTTCTGCTTCCTGCAATGATCAATAGGATTCACATAATGGGTGGAAAATTTTTAATCGTGACAACCAAAATCTTCTTAGCATAAATCTCCCATGCATTACACCCTCACCATTTCTCACTTCCTGAATTTGCAGCATTGAGTAATATCTACACAGAAGATATATATGAAAGTAATGCAATTAGAACTTCACACTTCAATGATAATTAGTTTAGATTCCAAAGGACTATTTTCTGGGCAATGTAAAGCCTATATTTTACATTTGAAATCTACAAATTGAAGATATTCTGTTGAAATATGAGACCTTATTGAAATGCAACTTAATTCGAATATGTATATTGAGGAGAATCGAGATTGCTTTGATTTTTTTCCCTAAAGTCAAAAGCGTTATTTGATGATATTAAAATGAAATTATTATTATTATTGTTTTCAAGAATATATGTCTCAGAGATGACGACTCAAAGGACCCTTCACGTTTTAATGTTCACTAGTGAGGTTTGGGGAGATAAAAGAGAAACAAAGCTCCACACACAAAATAAAAGACAATAACAAACAAAATATGTTTAGAATGTAGGTTTTCTGTTGTGAGTTTATTACATGAATTCATCCCCTAAACAATAATCAATATCCTGCGGTGTGACACGAGCTGCGTTAGGTTCCAGACATGCAGAGACAAAGACAGTTACTGATTTCTAAAATCTCATAGTATACATACTTATACATGTATACTATGAGCTTGCAAGGGGAAGAATTGCAATGTAGTGAAACTAGCTTAAGTATGCATGTGCATATCAAGCATATGTCAAAAAAGCTAAATAAAAACTATGCTTAAAACTATTTTTCAAGAGCATTAAAGAATCATCATGCTCAGTGACATATTTACATATAACAGTTACTCGTTTTGTGAGTAAAAGGGCAGTCCCATATTTTACTTGTCTCTATGGCCAGCACTTGCACCATATACAACACTTTGTGTGTGAATGTTTGTATGTGCATGTGTGTGCTTGTCTTGTGGTTGTTCTACTTTTCCTTTTTTTATTGTTTGTTTTTTTCTTAATCTTCCTCCCTGATTTTGCTGGATCATAACATAATTGCTAACTTGTAATATATTCTATTTTTTATCTTTTTCTGTTCTACTTTCCTAACAATGAAAGCAAGCACTTCCAAATAGTTAAACTTACTGTTTCTCTCCTGAAAACTGAATTTATAAAAGCATTCTGTGCTGCTCTCTTTTTAAAAAGTTTTCTGCTTTAATTCAAAGGGTGCATGTACAGGTTTGTTACATAGGAATATTGTATGCTGCTGAGACTTCTATTGAGCCTGTTACCCCGGTGGTACACATGGTACCTAGTGGCTAGTGTTCAGTTGTTACGCTACTCTCTCCCTCCTTCGTTAGCAGTGTCCCAGTATCTGTTTTTTGTGCCTGTGCACATGCAGTGGTTAGCTTATCAGGGAGAACATATGGCATTCCGTTATCTGTTTCTCTGATAATTTGCTCAGGATGATGTTCTCTAGCTACATTCATGTTGCTGCAGAGGACATAATTTTGTTATTTTTTATGACTTCATGGTATTCCATGGTGTGCATGTAACACATTAGTTGGTTTCATATTTGTGCTATTGTGGAGGAGATAGTGCTATGATAAGCATGTGTGTACACATGTTTTTCGGGTAAAGTGATTTGTGCTCCTTGGGGCTTATACTCAGTAGTGGAGTTGCTGAGTCAAGCAGAAGTCTATTTTTAGTACTTTGGGAATTGGAAAACTCTCCAAACTGCTTTCCAAAGGGATTTAACTAGTTTGCATTCCCACCAACAATGCAAGAGCATTCCCTTTTCTCTGTATCCTCGCCAACATCTGTTGCTTTTTGACTTTTTAATAAAAACCAACCTGACTGGTATGAGATGGTATCTCATTGTGGTTTTGATTGCCATTTCCCTAATAATTAGTAATGTTAAGCATTTTTTCAAGTTTGTTGGCCACCTGTATGTCTTCCTGTGTCTGTTCATGTCCTTTGCCCCTTTATTAATGCAGTTATTAGTTTTTCTTCTGTTTTGAGTTATTTGTAGATTCTGGGTATTAGACCTTTGTGGAACACATAGTTTGCAAATATTTCCTTTCATTCCATAGGTTGTCTTTTAACTCAGTTTATGGCTTCTTTTGCTGTGCAGAAGCTCTTGAGTTTGATTCGGCTCCATTTACCAATTTTGTCTTTTGCTGCTTTTGCTTTGGAAATCTTGGTCATGAATTCATTGTCTAAGGTGATGTCTAGAAAACTGTTTCCTATGCTATCTTCTAGAATTTTTATAATTTGAGATCTTATGCTTAAGTCATTAATCCATCTTGAATTAATGTTTGTATATGGTGAGATGAAGGAGTCCAGCTTCATTCTTCTGAGCATGTTTACAGAATTCTCACAGAATTTTTTGTTAAATAGGATGTTCTTTCCCCAGATTTTGTTTTGATCAGCTTTACCTAAGATGAGATGGTTATATGCCAGCAGTTTTATTTCTAAATTCTTAATTTTCTTCCATTGGTCTATGTGTCTATGTTTGTACCAGTACCATGCAGTTTTCGTTATTGTTGACTTGTAGTATAACTTGAAGCCTGATAATGTGATACATTCATCTTTGTTCCTTTTACCCATGATTGCTTTCGCTATTCAGGTTCTTTTTTGCTCCCATATAAATTTAAGTTTTTTTTTTTTTTCTAGATCTTTGAAAAACGATACTGATGGTGCATTGAATCTGTTGATTGCTTTATGTAGTATAGACATTACAAAGTTCTTTTCTAGACCAACTTTACTTTTTATTGTGTCAGTATCTACTGCAATAACACACGCAAAAACAATCAATAGACAGCATATATAATTGATTGCCTAGAATCTTTTAAACTTCATATTTAATCTTAATTTCCATACGATAATAAATAAATCCAATATCCTTAGCATATAGGATTTGTTATTAATGTTTATCTTAAGTTCAATAAATATGCTATATTTGTGATTATATACATATATCTATATATGGATTACATACACATTTATATAGTCATAAAATCTTGTGTTATATTTGTTGCTATCCAAAATTTTCCAATTATCTTCCATTGATATTACGATAACATCTAATTTTTTTCATAGTAGAGTTTCAAAGATGGACAGTCAATATATGGATTTCACTGAATGACTGTTATGTAAATTCATGTTTTATACTCTGTCATCATAGCAAATCATTATTTTCCTGTAGAGAGAATATTTTACAAAAGCATTTGTATATATAACTGTACAATTACTGTGTAATCATTCTTTCCTCTACCAGCATATATGACCTAAGAGAAAAATGTCTATTTTGAAATAGTAATTATATATTTGGAGAGTAGTTTTCTGTTGATCTCAACTTATAAAGAATGTAGTAATTTTATGACACATAAACCTCTATAAATTTTATCAGCTAGATATTTTGTTATAGGATCTATTTTGTTTTCTATTGTTGTATATAGTTTTTCTAACAGGTATGACTCAAATACCAAGGATGTGTGAATTTCTTAAAATCAAATCACCCCCAAAAAGTTAGCTAAATACTTTCAGATAAGAAAATTTTAAATTATACCTCATGCTGCATTTTCACTCTAAAAGTGAGTGAATCAGGGATATTGATGAGAGGGAGGATGATTCATATAGTAGATTTTTGTGGGTTTTTTTGTCTTTTTTTTTTTTTTTTTTTTTAGTTGGAGTCTCACTCTGTCACCCAGACTGAAGTGTAGTGGCCGCCCCCGGCCACCGCAGCCTCGACCTGCTGGGCTCCGGCGATCCGTCCGCCTCAGTCTTCCAAGTAGGTGGAACTACAGGCGCGCACTACCACGTCCGACTCATTTTGATTTATTGTAGAGATGAGGTCTCGCCAAATTGCCCAGGAGGGTCTCGAACCCGCGGACTCAGGCAATCTACTCACCTCAGCCTCCCAAAGGCACGGGATTATAGGCTGAGCCACCGAGCCCGGCTTTTTTATATGTGAGAAAGAACACAAGTTACTGCCTCTAATCAGAATAAATAAGTTATAAAATACGGCCTACTACAGTCCTTCTTGCCTCGTGTCACCTCAAGTTGTCTTCTGTCACTGGTACTGAGCAGTCTTTATAGGGCAGCATGCATTAGAGTTGTCTGCTCAGCATTGAAAGGGGGAGGAGCACCTTCAGTAATCCCCTGAGGTGCAGAACCCTGGTCTCTAATCCTAGATCATTGTTACGTAAAACACTATTGTCTGATTGAATCTTACAGCAACTTCAAAAATTTTAAAAGTCTATTGTTCACAGCAAGGATTAAAATCATTCTTCTTACCATTCTTCATAGTATCTACCTCCCCATCTGGACATTTGGATATCTTATATTTTCCAAAAATTATGGAGCTATAGACCTGTCTTTGACCTTTTTTCTATAATGCATCTAATTTTCTAGTTATTCAAATCCCTGCTCTTTTTATGGCCTCAGTGACCTGTGGGGATGGAAAGAATTGCCAACAAATTTGAATGTGAAATATTAAAAGGCCAAAGTTGTAAAAAACTTTACTTAATTTTTAAGAATATTTTAGGTATTAAATTCTGTTACTACTGAATATTAAAATATCAAAAATAATAAAAGTAGTTAATGCTTGTCCTAATAGTCCAAATGACAAGTAACCAATGGTTGTTTTATTCTTCTAAATCTGCAAATTTTCATTCAGCTAAAAAATGCTTTAGGGACACTCTTTCTTAGCAATATCTGTTCCCAGCCGGGCTCGGTGGCTCAGCCTGTAATCACGCGCCTTTGGGAGGCTGAGGTGAGTGGATTGCCTGAGCCCGTGGGTTCGAGACCCA
>NW_007258363.1:35849-94543 GCF_000164805.1 Carlito syrichta
GGTCGAGGCTGCGGTGGCCAGGAGCGGCCACTGCACTCCAGTCAGGGTGACAGAGTGAGACTCCAACTCAAAAAACAAACAAACAAACAAAAAACAATATCTGTTCCCACTTCTAACATACTCTCATTGCCTCTTCATTGAATAAAAAATAATTCTGTAAATTCCTTTTATCTATGTTTTTTATTTGAGAAGACTATAATAAAAATATTTAAAACTATTTAGTCTTGGCCAAAATTCCTCACTTTCTTTCTTTCTTTTTTTTTTTTTTGAGTTGGAATCTCACTCAGGCTGGAGTGCAATGACATGCTCACGACCTCCAGCCTCTACCTGCTGGGCTCAGGCTATCCTTCCGTCTCAGCCTTCCAAGTAGCTGGAACTACAGATGTGCGCTACTATGCCCGGTTTATTTTTTTTTATTTATTGTAGAGATGAGGTCTCACCAAGTTGCCCAGGCTGATCTCAGATCCCTAAATTCAGGCAACTCTCTTACCTTGGCCTCCTAATATATTGGGATTACAGGTCTGAGCCATCGGGCCCACAAACATTTCTCTTTCAATGACTTTATCTAGAATATCAGCAATTTTAAGTAAATTATCTCTAATATTCTTCACAACTGTGACATTTTGAACATCTTTTATGTCTAAGATAAACCTACAATGCCACTGAAATCATCAGGTGAGATAATGGGTGAAGGTTTATGTACTCTTTTGTTATAGCACCTATCTTGTTGCCCAGACTATATATTCCCTTTCAAGAGTTTTCAAGTTCCAGTTCCATCCCAGCAGTCAGGTCAGCTAGAATATACTGCACTTGTCCCCTGGCATAATTTGCACAGATCTCCCATGCCCAGCCTGGAACCATCCTACATTTATCACTACTCCTTAAGAACAGATTGCTTGTACCTTGAAACTTGTCATTTCTCCAATCTAATAAATTAATCTAAGAAAATATACTAATGAATGTAGATTACTTATATGCAAGTCATTTCATCATAAGTTTGACTTTCTGCATGAAATAACGTCCTACATTTTCCTAGCCATTTATAATGTGGGAGTAATGGAGGAGGGGTAGGGGGCACACACGACACACTGGACACCAGGTTCACTATTCAAGGAGGGAGAGCCCACTAGAAGCCCAAAGCTCACCTGTACACAATCTACTTATGTAGCAAATCCTCATATGTACCCCAAACTATAAAATAAAATAAACAGCTATAGCATTGCTTATTCAGAGCCTTGGAAATATAATGTAAGAAAATATATTTGTTACATATGAGGAGTGTGAGAAATTTTATAAATTCCATTATATGGCATTCCATCTCTATTCTCCCAAGGCAGTTTGATTTTATGCCTCTTATAGATCAATTGCATCTGGTAATTTTTTGGTGCCATTTTCATTATCAAAATATCTTTATTTTTAAATCAAATAATTTGGTTTTCTACCTATTATTTCATTTATATATAACTTTGCTTACAATTCTGGGGAACCATAGCACAAACTAAGATCATACAATTAATCTCTCAGTAAAACGTATAGCATAATACATTTCTATTTTTAATTTTCAGTCAAAATAGACATACAATTTTTCTTATACAAATTGGTTTCTTTATTATTCATGTTAACATATACATAGTGTTGTATTACATATTCTATTTTTTTTAAAAAGCTGGAAAGGACTGAAATACAGAAAGAAACAAAAACCTGATGGGGAAATAGATGAAATAATCACAAAACAAAAAAAAAAAACCATTTTACTTGGTTGTTGGGTGAAACAAAATGGTTTAGAGATCCTTTCTGTTTGTTTCCTGTATCCTAAAATGAAGGAGAAAGACACATGTATTTATTAACCCTGGATATTCTATCAGCCAACTCACCTATTTCTTCAGCTCAATTGCTAAGAATGTCACCTTTAAATAAGCACTATATATGCACTCTTACCTTGGCTCCTGAAGTCAAAGCTATTGTTATTTTTTGTTGCTACAGAATACAGCTAGAAAAACATGTAGACATCCATGGTCTGAAAATACGTGCATTGTACATATGTACTAAGGATATAAGTTTTGCAGTAAAGAAAATCTAGTGTAGAGACAAAATAAAATTTCCATTTTCTCTAAATGTAACTACACACACACACACACACACACACACACACACACACACACACACACACATATTTCCTATTGAATGTCATTATATGGGTTTACTGGATTATCTTCCAACATGCATTTCAACACCCATTAATAGTTTCATTGTAATAGAGGATGCATATATTTCAAATTGATCAATTTACTGGCTATTAATCCAAGGAAAAGCACTCTTTCCTTCCTTGCAAAATTGTTTCCTGTGGCTGTCTAAAGTCTCCTAATGGTTGGTCTTCTCCAACAGCTACATTTGCTGTTAAACCACTCTTGATTCAAAGCTTGATCAAAGATAATTTTTAAAATAATAATGTGCTCTCATTATTGAAAATAATCATTGAATCTTCTTTTACCAAGCACATGTTAAAAGATTTTTTAAAGTAGGAATTGTTAAGTCCATAGTAAATACATATATTCTTTCTCCAGAAAATTGCCAGTTAATAGAAATCTGATCTGTGAGATTTTAGAAGAGAAAAAGATAATACAACAGCTTGCAAACTATTGTACATATATTCAATGATTTTTAGATGCTAACCAATGGAAAAACTAAAATAATTGAAATGTTAAGCTCTTGGGAAAATAATAACACAAAACTTTCTTTCAAAATGCCTCAGAAACAGCTCCTAGTTTAGTATTGAATATGAGCAAGGACTCAGAGCAGAAATCGGATGCTAGTTTATTCTCTAATGGAGCTGCATGTACTCAGTGTCACATGTGGTCCAGGGTATGAGGTGCTGTGAACATTTTGCTGAACTGTGTACCTCCTAACACTTTCTCTGTTGATATTAAAATTAGCAATTTAAGCACCAAATTAAAAAGAGGAATTTGCTAGAAAGAGAAGGACTATAAAGATGACTAATAAGTTTCAATTCTATCTTGTCTATACTTATTTCACCCATTGTGAAACTTGTCTGCTTGTTTTTTTCTGAGATCTGCTTGAATCCAATTGTTCAGTTCTTTAGCTGATAATCTGCTCAACCAAAAACTTATTAGGATTTGCTTTTCCTTTCTCATGTTCCTCAAAATAGAACACTTCAGGTTCCAGTCATGCCTCTGGACACCAGCGTCTTGAATCCAGTACATTCATGCAATAGAAGATTGAGCCAGCTGGCCCCAATATGTTTGTCTTACCCTAGCCATTCCGGGTCTTGGAGTTCATCATACTCCCCTGATAAGCCCTTTACTAAATAGTAAATACTTTCTCTTAGCATCAACACAGTATATCATTATTAACCATTTATTTGATGTGAATTAATTTTCAGAAAATTGTAAGAAAATAAGCTTTTTTTATTTGTTTTTCTAATTTGGTCTTGAGGTACCTTCCTGGAGAATGGCTATAAACTCTATACCTGTCCTGATGGGGATTCAGGGCATTTGGTTGTGGATGTGTTCAGTGTGACTTTCAGGGTCATAAGACAACCTAATGGTTCAGTGTCTCACTCATGACCAGGGAACTGGTTTATACTGGCAGACTCTTGTCTGACCTGTGTCCAGTTTATTCCTATCAGTATAGCCACTCTCTAGGAGAGGCTTGTCTGAGAAAGAAGATAGGTCTGAGAGAGAGAGAGAGAGAGACTGTTTGATGAGCCACCAAAGCTTTTATTGAGGAAGGGGAGGGGTAAATCCTAACCAGTAGGTTTAGAGCACACAGACATCAGTTCCATAGAGTCATGCTGTGATTAAAAGGGGGTCGCGAAGCACATCTTTGCAGTTCATGAGAGACATGGGGATCCAAGACTCAAGTCATGTAAGTGGTATCTATCTGTTCCCTAGGAGGGTAGTCACCAAGAGGTGGTTGTACGCTCCAGACACCTGGATCAACTATACTGAGTAACTGGGAGGAGGTAGAGAACTGGAAATTGTCAAGGGTGACTAAGTCCTGCTTCTGGTTTGAGAAAGCGAAGTCTGTATTCAGTATGGAGTCCAAGGCAACATAAAATTATAGGAATTACTGCACAGCCTGATATCAAGTATGTTTTGAGGAAGGAAATCAGATAAAGGAGAAGCTTCATATCCTAATGAAGCTCAACTCAATGTGTAACCTAGGAAGGAACTCTAAGGATTTTATGAGAGTATTGGCTACCTATTAGGGAAAGATATGCAATAGAGAAATATATGGTAGCAAGAATAACTTACTTAACCTTACTACGGACTCAGAAGCTATTACGTATGTTGGCTTTGGTCCTAGAAGATTATTTCTAGCTGTAGTCATTTGTGAATGACATCCATTTTTTGTAACTCCAGAGGAAAAACAGTCTGTAATTTTGAGAGGAGAATGAGATTGTTTTTAAGTGATTTCATATTCACTATTTCGAAGAGAAATCAACCATCACAGTTTTATCAAGGGTTTAAAATGGCTTATTTAAAGAGGTATAGAAACATGCTATGTGAACTATCATTCTGGAATTAAGTGGAGATAATTTTGGTTTTAAAGAAGATGGCAGCCCTTAATTAAGGTAAATGTCAGCTATGAGATCTGCACCCATCAATTGACGTCAAGTTTCTCATCAAAGTAACACCAGACTGATGAAAAGAAAGTGGTGGCCACTGATGAAGGACTATAAATTTTTATATCTCTTTGATATTATATAGATATAGATATAATAATTATTATATAAATATACTTTCATATATGTACATATATACATATATGAATATATAAATATAATGTGTATAAAGCATATGTGTGTACATATATTTCTTTTTAATAATGTTCAGAATGTTTGAATACGTTTTATTTATAACTTAAAAATATAATTATCAAGTAGTGTATGTGAAAATTTTGAAATATTTGTATTCATTTAATTCAGTTGTTAAAATTGAAAATATAGAAATATTGTTCCTAAAATATTTTGCTATGTTATTCATTTTTCAAATTGAAAGCTATCATTTTCATATTAAGGGTGTATTAAGCTATGTTAAATTGCTATTTACAGTTAGACATAGCATGTTTTATAGAAACAAAATGGTATGTCTTTATGAAATTTTACCAAGAACTTTAACTAATTGTTCACATCAAAACTTACTAATGTGTTAATAATTTTAAATGTACCAAATTGTATTTTATTTAGAAATAGCTATTGTCAGTAATAACTATTATAGAACAATAATTTGTATTTCAAAAATTGAAAAAGTAATCAAAAGTAAATTGAATAATATTCATTTGTAAAAAGATACAGATAATTTTCTGATATAAATAAATAGCAATGAGTTATAATCAGACTATGTGGGAAGATTAACAGTAAAGTCAGTAGGCATTGCATGGCGGTGCCCCTACAGAGTACTGTTTGGTGGCAAGGGCCACATCTTCTGTCTTCCTAGCCAAAATAAACACGAGACATAGCTATCAAACCTTTGCTTTTCTGTTGCTAAAGTTTAACAAGCTTACTTACAGGGAGAGTTAACAAAATATAATTTCAATTGTTATGTTTGCATAAGTAAATTAAAAAATGTTTTCTTACTATTGTACTATAAGATTTGTAGTCATCGATACTATTTAGGAGAAATGCAGAAGTAGAAAGAGTAAAATGATGGGGTGTGACTAAGTAAGAATACCATCTCTGCCTTCTACATTAGCACGGTAAAAACTGTACCTTGGCATTTCTCAGTCTGAACAGGAGAGTTAAGCCCAGAAAAGCACATTCCACTTCTTCATGGATTTATGGAGCAAAGACAGAATATTTTCCAATAATGTTGAGATTAGACTGAACTAGCATTCAACCATGAGATAAAATCTGATAGTTGTGCAGTGAAAAGCTGTCTTTCCAAAACTTTCTCCTCATGCTTCTAACCTGCTCTTGATCTTGGAACATCTGTTTTGCAAAATCTTTTACTTTAAAAGATAAATAAACTCTCCTTTAAAATGTCAAATCCCGCTGGAAATTTTGTTATTTTATCCATTCATAATTTATTCCCTCAAGAATTTGAGAGTTTCAAGTAGAGTAAATATTGATTTACTAATGAAGAAGAGTAAAATTATTGGGGTTAACAAGCCTAAAAAACATGCAAGACCTTGTAATATGAAGCAACAAAATGGTACATTTTTCTTAAGGAGAAATTAGAAATAAATATAAATAAAAGTGAGGTAAGAGATGGCAACTTGCCTCTTTCTCTCTTTGCCTCCTTCCATCATTCCCTCTCATATAGGTTTATTATGACATGTATCTTCAACAATTTTTTTCTTAGCTAAGTGATTCAGAACCCTAGCAATTGGCTTATTGCTTTATGAAAGATGCTTTGGTAGCTATCTCTGAGGAAAATGGCAATGGTGTGTTATTTCCCTCATGTCTCTACTTGTAGATACTCTGGATAACTTTTATTCTTTGTCCTCATGACAGCTGTGACCAACAGTTTCTATCTAGTTTTTAGAAGTGGATCAAATTGTTATACTAAGCTCCTAGTAATCACTGAAGAAGTGGGTGTTCAGGAGAAGGACTCATTTAAACGGAGCTTTAGAGTTCTGGACCATAATAATTACTGACACTTCCATTGCACTTACTATTTGCATTGCCCTCTTTTAAGAATGTTCCACACAATCTCCCTTTTACTTCTATTCACTGGAATTCTACATATAGGTAGTAATTCTGTCCATAGATGTAAAGCTACAGAACAGAGCATTACAACAACAAGTTCATGGTCATATTGGTAGAAAGTAAAAGTATTACTTGAGCCCAAGTGGTTTCACTCTGTTGTTCCACTTTTGTGAAATCTGAGAATAACAAAGAAACTGGTGACCATCACCAGTGAATGAGACTATTGATGCATATTCTGTCATATCCACAGAAAGGCAGTCTCTGATTTTGTTTGATTGCTGCATTGTTGAGGAACAAAGCAGGTTTCATATTACTATCATGTTAACAAATAAACAAAAAAGACCCAGAAAGCCCTGGAGAGTGTTGATAGCGTTTTCAGCCTGCAGCAGGAGCTTATCTTTACTGACAGGCAGGTGTACAACACATGTTATAACTGCCAGTCCCTTTGTTTAAAAGTACTGCACTTCCTTTTATTTAAGACAATTATAAATCTGACTCTTGCATTTGCTATGTTCATCAAATAGAGAAATCAGCTATCATTGCCCTGAATGGAAAAGGATAGGTCAAATATTATTATCAGAATTAAAACCATTAGCTAGTGGGAAGAAGGGTAAGGAAGCTATTGTAGGGAACAAAAGTACCTTAATGGGTCACAAATAATATCAATGTTTTATGTCCCTCCTGAAACATGGGCAAGTTGTACACGAAGAACTTGAAGTGTGAATAAATTGCTGAATTGCTGACCCTGTCTAAACCACAGAGAAGAGCATGGAAATGGAGAGTTTGCTAAGGAAAGAAGGAAAGAAAGGAAACATTTTAGGTTTTGCTAAGCTTTGACACAGGAAGAAACACTGAGCAAGAATTACCCAAAAACCATAGTGCAGATTAGATCCTGGGAAATGAAGATTGTCTTCAGTCTAGGGTAGGTACTTTAGTTTGTCATTCTCTGTTAGAGGTATACAAAACCAAATATATTTCACCTCACTCTCAATTCTAGCAAAATGAGTTCTAAGTTATAAAAGCCATAAATAGGTTTAATTACAATCTTTTCATGAATAGATCCATATAAATGACAGAGTTTAAGAAAACATATATTCTCTTATTATTTGCCAGAATACAACTTAGCATAATCTTCATATTCATGTATTCAAAGAAAATCTCAGATGCCCACTGCTGATAAATCTGGTAAAAATATAACCACCACCATTACCACCAAAAACCACACAAAAAAACAAATGAAGCATGCCACCTTAGTTTTTGAAGCCCAGATGAAGAAGGCATAAAACCCAATGTATATGTTTGTACATAAAATGATGTAAAATTATTAATTACATTTTCAAAATATTTGACCAGATTTCTCACATTATTTATACAAATAATATATATTGTAGCTTGAATTATGTCCCCCCCAAAAATATGTTCAAGTGCTAACCCCAGAATGTGACTTATTTAGAAATAGAATCTTTGCATATGTAATTTGTGACGATGATCATACTGGAGTGAGGTGGTTCTTAATCCAGCATGACTGATGTACATATAAGGAGAAGAGAGAGACACGGTGAAAATGCCAAGTGATAATTAAGGCAGAGATTGAAGTGATGCATCTACAAGTCAAGGAATGTCAAAGATTGAAGATTGTTGACAACTTCAAGAAGCTAGAAGAGGCAAGAAAGGATTCTCCCCTGTGAATTTCAGGGGGAAGATAACTCTGCTACCATCTTGATTTAAAACTTCTCGTCTCCAGAACTGTGAGGTAATACATTGCTTTTGTTTTAATACACCAAGTTTGTAGTACTTCTTATGGGAGTCTTGAAGAGACTGATACAATGTGTTCATGCTAAGTTGTTCATGAATCTTTTTCTGAACATGAATCTTTTCCTCAGATTATTTCCTATTAGAAATAATTTCTATCTCTTTATGTTTTAGGAAGAAAGAGGAAGAAATAATAAGAGGGAAGAAAAGAAAAAAAGAGATGGTGAGAAAAGAAAAAAAGAGATGGTGAGAAAAGAGTGAGAAAAGAGAGGTATAGCCTCAAAAACATATCATAGTAGTTTAAAAGAAAAAAATAACTGACAATTTCTGTGGCATAGTTAACTGTGGGAAGAAAAAAAGAGTATTTTAGCTTAGAAAAAATATACATTCTGTAGTGGACACATCTGGGCCTCTTGTCTTCCACTCTTTGCCCTCACTTAACTCCAGTCCTCACTTGTTGCCTTGACAATCAATTGCCCTAAGTGCAGCCTGGTACCACTACTCCTTGACTGAACTATGTATTTCTTGGTTTCTCCTCATGTTTCTCTGAGAGCATAAAACTCCTGCAGGAGTCAGCTCAGTCATTCTGGTCATTCTGATTTGAGCACAAACCTGAAATCCCAAGCGATTAAGGCGACTCTTCATGAGCTAGAAGGGTTCAAATGTGGTAGGTACATTCTAAAAGGTTCCCCCAAGTATAAAACAATGTAGATGTATTTGACTTCATGAAAGTAAGCAGCCCAAAACCATATACTTAAGTTGGCTTTTCAACTTTTCCTGTTTAACACTTCCATGTCTCTCTCTGCTGTTCCTTAGGTTATCACTTGAAATGGAAGGCATATCATGTTCTTAGATAAGAAAATTTATCATAATAAAGACTCCAGCCTTGACAAAGTGAACTTACAAACATAAGCAATAGCTAGAAAAATTACACGAAAATATATTGTGTGAATAGTATTCTGAATTTTAGGAACCCATACAAAAAATAATTAGTAAAATATAAAAAGATACATATGCACAGGACATGTTACATTCTACATTAGTGTGACCTGTAAAGTAAGAGATTGGGAAACAGGGGACTTATTAATAAATAAAATCATGCCAACAAAATGGAGTATTGTGTAGTTGTTAAGAGGAGATAACAATTCTACACTCTACGGTGGAATGCTGACCAGGCTGTATTGTTAGTTAGAAAAAGCTGGTTAGAGAAATATGTATGGATATTTTAGTATCTATAAAAAGTCAGAGACATCACACACGCATGTATACATATTTTCATTTATATTAAAAATATATAAGTACCAGTAAAGCAGAAAAACAGAGATAAATGTATAAATGATATAATTGGGTTGCAAGCAGCAAAATCCATACTGAAGAACTTACAGGGTAAACGATGCAATTTGTTCTTCCTCAGCACACTAATTGCAACAGAAACATTCTATGAAGAAAAACAGAGAAGAGTGTTCAAGGAAAACCTATACATTAAAAAAGACTTTAAAGAAAAAATAGAAAAATACAGTAAGCAATAACAATGAATGAGTCTTGTTTGGATCCCAATGATAAAAGAAATTCTTATAAAATACAAAATAAATTTTATAGTATATTTGGAGAACAACTGAAATCCTCATATACTGCTGATTGGAGGAAAACCATTATGTCCACTTTGGAAAACTGTTGTATCTAGTGAAGTGAAACACCGTCATAAGTATGACATAACAACATCATTCCATATATATATTTATATCCAATAGAAAATGGATATGCACACTCACCAAAAGACCTAATGTACTCTTTGTAAGTATTTAATAGGCTGTATGGTAAATATACATACACTTTATAATGTTGTAATTATACTTCAATGACATAACATAAGGTACTCTGTCTACTAGATTAAATATTAGTCTATTTTTTCAACTAAATCTAAAGCCAATTGAGAGTTTTGTTTGTCAGTCACATATAGAAAATGATTTATATTTCTGAATCCATTTTTTAATCTAGTTTTTTCCAAACTCTAGGAGAATAATTACATGAGGAAAATGTGTTAAACGTTCCAAGTAGCTACAAATATACTTTAAAAGTGGTAAATTAAGCCGGGCTCGGTGGCTCAGCCTGTAATCCCGTGCCTTTGAGAGGCTGAGGTGAGTGGATTGCCTGAGCCCGCGGGTTCGAAACCCGCCTGGGCAGGCGAGACCTCATCTCTACAATAAATCAAAAAATCAACCGGGCGTGGTAGCGCGCACCTGTAATTCCGGTTACTCAGAAGGCTGAAGCGGAAGGATCTCCGGAGCCCAGCAGGTCGAGGCTGCGGTGGCCAGGAGCGGCCACTGCACTCCAGTCTGGGCGACAGAGTGAGACTCCAACTCAAAAAAAAAAAAGTGGTAAATTAAGTAATATGTCAGATAAATGTTTTAAACAATATATTCACCTTAGATCATTTAATATATTTCACTAATTTTTTCAACTTTTTAATAAATGTAATTCAAAAGCAAAATTTATATATTGTATAGTCCACTATAGGACAATACCTATTATTTTATGTAGATATTTTTCTCAGAAACACACATCATCATTTTGTATATGTGTGTAAATTGATTGCAGACACTACTTTTTCTTATCATATCATCATGATTGATACAAAGGTCAAAATATTCAGTGCTTACTTGGTGTTTATTTCATTATGCATTCAAAATATTTACCATTGAGTCTAGAACACTTACGAATATATATTTTTTGTCTAAATTATTCTAGAGTGACAAATGCTTTGGAGTAATTGGATTCATTCCTGACATAAAAAACTGATTTTTTCCCCTCAGTTCACATCTAAACATTGCTTCATTAAGAATAGTTGCAAAGGATATCTCAAGGAAAATGATATCATATCATGAGGAATCTTTAATACATTTGTGACTAATGATGCTTCATGAGCAAAATCTGGGCACAATGAATTTATCTTTATAATAAAGCACATTTAAAAATTTGACTTTATATTTATACACTTAAACAATAAGTTAATCAATCAATAGCATAAAACAGACAATATTACTTTTCACTATGAAAATTAATATTGATATTACATTCTTTCATAATATATAAAAGAATTGATATTGGTAATGTATCATTTCTACATGTCATTTGGCAAGTATCTTTTTTTGCTTGCTATGATAAAACATTTGGAACATAATTTATTAGTTTTTGGATCTCTCATAAAACAGCTCATCAGAAACTAATGAAAACAAAATATATATAAAATATTCTAGGAATTAGGCTAAATTGTCATAAATTGTCTTTTAAGTTAGAAAAATGTAATCATTTTAAAAATTTTTTATTTAGTATTTTTATTTTTATTTTAGATTCTGGTGTACACAAGTGTATTCATTATATTGACATACTGTGTAGTGGTGGGGATTTGAGGTTTTGTATAATATCCACTATCAAACCAATTACAGATTTGGCACATGGCTATTGCATGCTTAAAGACATGAACATATGCATTGTTCTTATTAACACTCTAAAAGGGCGATACCTTTTTAAAACAGGGTTTTTGAATCATTTATTTTATTTTATGTGAGCATAACATAAGTTTGCTAGATAGAAACTGACCATTAGCCCCATTTTAAATCTTTCATAGAGAAAGATCCAATCAATAGAATTTGGAAATTACTTGAGTTGGGTCCATATGCTATGGAACATCTTATGGTGTTCTGATAAGGTATTTCCAGTCACTGTACAATGGCTGGACCATTGAGAATCAATGAACATGCCTATTTAACCTTAGAAATAAAACTAGAAAGTGATTATTTAAATTGTATGATGAGATAACAGAGATTGTTAGTTTTTGTTTTGTTTTGTTTTTGTTTTTGTTTTTGTTTGAGTTGGAGTTTTATTCTGTTGCCCAAGCTGGAGTGCAGTGGCACACTCACAGCCACCCCAGCATCAGCATGCTGTGTTCTGGCAATCCTTTCACCTCAACCTTCCAAGTAGCTCCAACTACTTGGGTGATTTTTCTTTTTATTTATTGTAGAGTCAAGGTCTTGCCAAGCTGCCCAGGTTGATCTCGAACTCCTGAGCTCAGGCAATCCTCTGGCCTCAGCCTCCCAAAGTGCTGGGATTACAGACTTGAGCCACTGCGCCTGGAGAGACTGACAGTTTTAAGATGGTAGATTCTGTTTTTCCATCTCCTGAAATCACTTCAATATTGTAACAGGGATTAGAAACTTATATTTCTCCATCCACAAAATTTATAGAAAGACATGACATCAATAACAATATGCAAAGAAAAAACTTGAAATGAAAAATGGCAAATCATTTAGTGGAGAAAAGAAATTTTAAATAAAAAGTGTTAAATAAAACAAAAATACTAAATAAGTATGAGGTAAAAAACAAACAAAAAACAAAACTGAAAGCATGAGATTATCTGAATATATGAATGCCAGGCTGCACCCATTCAGGGATGAGGAAGCCTTTCATTAGCTAGCCCTGTGGAGAGGAGAAAGAAGTTTTAAACTCATCATAAAGACTTGTGCTTAATTATCCTAATTTTATTCTGCTTTTCTTCCATTTCCAATAATTGGACCTTCTTCTTAGTCTGAAGCCTCTTATGTTCATCATTATAAAATATATTTATAGCAGAATAAACAACTAAAATAAGTGTAGTGGTTGTGTGGTAGGGGGCTTTAATAAAATGTTTCAAAACATATATCACAATTAAAATGTTTTAGTTTGTTAATGCAAAACACTGTGCTCAGTACCTGCAGCTAAAACCACAAGCCCCTTCCTGTAACGTTGTGCTCAGTGCCTGCAGCCAAAACCACAAGATTGTGCTATTGTTACAAAAATACAAAACCTTACATCTTGAAAAGCCCCTCCGCCCAAAGCCAATGTAAAACCTATATAAGCTGAAACCCAACTCGATCTGGGTCCAGCCTTTGTGTCTAGAGTCTGCTGGACCGAATGCCTGCGTTCCAGTAATAAATGCAGCTTCCTGCTTATCAGCCTCGGTGTCTCTCTGATTTGTTTTCCCATAACAGTTGCTTCTGGTGCAACCAAGAGAGACAGTACTTTCCAACTATGTTCACATATTAATTTTTTTAATGAAAATTTAGTATTGTGTGACATGCACATTAACATCAAATGAGATAAAATAAGGTTTATGAATAATAAGATTTAATAGTAAAGTGCTGAGTGCATTCTCATGGTTCAAGCCAGTGACTGAAATAATGTTATCCTTTCAAAAACGTATGTTACTTCTCATATTCCCCAAGTCTTACCAAAGGGTGTTCCAAATTACTGGTTTATTTGGTAATAGTAAATACTGTTGATATTCAACTTGTAGGAGCAATTAAATTCTTAATCTAGGCAAATCTCTTACTTCAAAATCAGAGTTCTAGTAGGGAAAGCAGTAATCTGTGATTTTTGGCTGAGTATTTTAGTAGATTAAATTGAGAAAATTTATTATTCCTAGTCCCTTGACACCCTTGAAGTTTCAAAAGTGGCACACATATCTTTGCTGCTAGATAAAACCTTCTTTTTTTTAGAAGACTATGCAGAAATCACCAATAAATTAGATATCTTACAAAATAATGTTTACCCTTCTGAAAATCTGCCTCTAATATCCCTTCTGGACATCAGACCAAAACTAGGTCAAAGCTTAGCATGACTTGGCTGGGGACTCTGAGTCAGATAAAGGAAAAGAGGAAATATATATAATTCTAGAGGTAGCTCCTGTTCTGCTATCCTTTCCTAGTAGACTCTTCCGACCATGAAATATCAAGTGACCATAACACCAGAATGGCACTTCATGGGTGGGATGCCGTAATTTCTGAAGCCTTATAAAGTTTGGTGGACCCAGCAACAATTCTCATAAAATGAAAGTAGTTGTCTGTAGATACATTGGCTTATGCATCAACATTGATATTTAAGAGACTTGAGAAAAATAACAAGTACAGGACTTCAGAATTTGATGACTGCTTCTGAACACCATTGAAATTTCAAAGGGAAAAAATTACTGAGTATTAAAATAAGCCGCACAGACAACTTCCTGAGCTTTGGTCTTAATGAGTTTGCTAATTCAATGACTATCACACCACAGCTCCATTGATGCGAGCCCCTGAAAAACAACACTAAAGAAATCCCTCCAAAGGGCAGAACTTTGTAAGGTATTCACCTCATTCAGTGTGGAATGAGAAGTATCTCCATGGTAAAGATGTATAGATAATTAATATAATAAGATTGCTAATGAATAAAGAGAACAGCATGCAAAAAAAATGGGAAGTATAAGTAGAGAAATGGAAATTCTAAAAACCAAAAATAAATGTTAGAGATAAAAAATATGGTCACAGAATTAAAGAGATTAATGGCAATAGAAAATGACCTCATCAGTTGGGCAGGAACTGGGATAGGCATGAATGGAAGACTGGGAACAAGAATATTTGAGGAAAAGGCATGTGCCTTCATGAGCCATAGGCATGGGCACAAAGTATGGGGGGAGCATTTTGTAGCGCTTAATCAATGCCCATAGGAGAGCAACCACTGTAGAAAGGGTCCTAACTAATCCATAAAACAGATTGACTCAGTTAGTGAATGTCAGCCAGACTGCCCTTGGCCATCTACTTCTTTCACTGTGGACTTGTGAATGGAGATTTACAGATTATTCATAGACTATGTAGCGTTGGTTTCTTCTTTTCAGCCTAAAATATCTAATGCCACTTCTGAGTGTCTGACTTGACAGCAGCAGAGATCCTTAATAATAGCATCTTCATCTTTGGAGACCCATCAGCCACTAGGAGGCAAACTGATTATGTCAGGATCCTTCCACTCTGAAAGGACAGTGATTCATTTTTATTGAGGTTGAGAAGCATCCTTTGCCTATCTTGTCCACAGTTCCTCAGTGAGTACTACAACTTGAGGTCTCGCAGAATGTGTGATCTACTAACATAAAATTCCACATAACATTGAGTTGGAATAAAGAACTTAATTTATAAAAGGATATATGAGGATGGACCACAGATAAGGAATCTACTGGGCCCATGACAATATTATACCACCCTGAAATTTTTATTTGGATGGAACTGAAAAACAACAACAATCACCACAACAAAAACTGTCTCTTGAGGACCTACAGGTGTATCTACAGTGGTACTTTTTCCTCAGTAAATTTTGTCTGGTTATCAAGAAAAAAATAGAGGACATATTTTTATAAAATGAAAAAAGAGACAAAACTAGCATCAAAACCAGACTCATGTATGGTGGGTATATTGGTGTTATCAGATCAGAAACTTAGACAACTATGATTAACATAATAAGAGTTCTAATGAATACAGTAGACAGCATGCAAAAAATGGGAAATACAAGCAGAGAGAGAGAAATTCTAAGAACCAAAAAGAAATGTTAGCAATCAAAACCACAATAACATAAATAAAGAATGACTGTGATAAGTTTATTAGCAAACCAGAAAATGTTAAAGAAAGAATTTCGAGCTTGAGAATATCTCAACAGAATCCTCCAAAACTGAAAAGCAAAGAGCAAAGAGAAACAGACTAAAAGAAGGTACAGAACTCTATATCCCAAAACTGTGGTACAACTACAAAATACATAAAACACACATAATGGAAATGTCAGAGAAAAGGAAGGAGGCAAATGTAATAGATTACATATTTGAAATATTAATGACCGAAGCTAGAGGGGGAAAAAAAAACCCCACCAATCTAGAATTCTATACTCTGGAAAATTACCTTTCGAATGCAAAGGAAAAATCAAACAAAAATTGAGAAAATGTATTGCAAGAAAGGTTAAAAGAAATTCTTCAGAGAAAAAAAAATTAATATAGATCAGGTTAAACACTTGTATCTACCCAAGGAAAGGAAACAAAACAGCACAGTGCTTGTGTATATCTAGACGCATAGACGTAATGCAAGAGAACAGAGAACAAAGAAGTAATGTGACATATCTACAGCCAAATGACCTCTGACAAACTACAAAAACATGGTGTTGAGGAACTTGGGTAACCATACTCAGAAGAATGAAGCTGTACTCTTATCTCTCACCATGTATACAAATTAAATCAAGATGGATTAAAGACTTAAATATAAGACCTGAAACTATAAAAATTGTAACAGTAAACCTAGGAAAGACTCTGGACATTGACCTTGACAAGGAATTTGTGACTAACTCCTCAAAAGGGTAAACCAAGTTTGGCTCTCTTGCTTTAAACCAGGAGAATTCTACAGGGCCATCCAAGTACAGAATTCCTTGGTTGAGGCCTAAGCAACTGCATAATTTAGCTTCTCCTCCTGCTCAAGCCTACTTTCTTCACTTCCCCAAGGGAACATTAATCCCAATAAACTTTCTGCATTTAAATATCTGTTTTATAGGTGTTGTCTTAGCTTGAGCTGCTGTCACAAAGTACTACACACTAGGTGGTTTAAACAACAGACATTTATTTGTCACAGTCTGGGAGCCTGGAAAGTCCAAGATCAGGATGTTAACAGACCAGTTTCCTGGTAAGAGTTCTGGCTTGTAGGTGTCTATCTTCTTTCTGTTCTCTCATATGGTGAAGAGAGTAAAAGCAGTTCTATGGTGTCTGTTCTTATATGAATTCTTCCCTCATGACCTTGACTAAATCTAATTTCTTCTCAAAAGCCCTACCTTCAAATATCATCTCAGTGGAGGTCAGAGCTTCAATATATAACCTGGGGGGAACACAAAAATTCAGTCCATGACAAGTGTTATTATTAACCCATGAGCAAATAGAGGACCCACGAGTTAAATACCTTGTCCAATTTATTAAATGCTCGAAGTAAGATTTATCCTAGGCAGTTTGTCTTGAAACCCTTAGGTTAATTAATAGTGACACAGCAGTACTATTTGTTAAATCACCAACTGACCATAGACATGGCCTATAAGTAACAGCTCACAGAAGTGAAATGTTTTAAAAACTCAAAATCAAAGTTTACAGAAGTCTTTCTTCATGTTCCTCTCTGTCGCCTTACACAGTCTTAAATATAATTCTTATTTACACGAATGACTCATTACCCCACCCTGGTAAAATCCACAAATCTTCTACAAATCCAAATTAAGGATATAGAAAATTCTGAACATTTTCCTTAGAGCAGGCGTAGTTTTATTTGGGGGACCTGAATTTGTGTGAGTAGTCTCCCCTGTTTTCCCAGGTCTGGTTGTTCTGAGTGGACACCATATCTATCCTTATGCTTTTTTTTATGATAACACTCAACCTGATCATAATCCTTCTCAGAGTTGGATTCTTATATGTCTCTAGGAATTTGTTATACTTTGCTCTTCTTATAAAATACTAAGATGTTTCTTATGTGAGAGTTGTATTTATTTATAGTTTGACAAAAACTCATTATCATTTAGAAATCACAGGAAGCTAAAGGACCAAAGACAATAAGTAGACCATGCATTTTTACCCACCATAAATCTGCATCTGGTCTAATTGTTATGCATGTCCCAATTTGAGACTTAGATCTCTTGTGTGTGTATTAAGCAAATTTTCTGTACTTTAGCCATTTCTATGTTGACGTACAACACTTTCTACATTCCACAGCACCTTGTTCAAAGTAGGTGATCAGTAAAGATTTATGCAGTGATTTCATAATGACTCTATCGGCTAAGATCATCTTGCTCCTATATCCTATCGAAGAGCAAGTTAAATAGACTCTATCTAGCTGTAAAGAGGAATTCTCCAAGGAACATTCTGAAGAGCCTACAATAAGTGATCTTGGAAGTTAAAAAAAAAAAAAAAAAAGAGGGAGTATTTTAATTTAAGGCCCTTTTATCCTATAAATTGAGTAGAATATCAACATGAAATTGTAGTGGAACATTTTTCTATAACAAGTTGAATCTAACATGGAATTCTGGGAATGTCTGTCTTCTGAAAGAATGTTGAAATTGTATTTCTTGCACAATTCTAACATTGTTAAAATTGTATTTTTTGCACAATTCTACCTTTATAAAGCTCGACTTAGTAATTTAAAATATGTTGTTTTTGGATGCTTATTTAGGCACATTTGGATTGATAAGATATTTTGATATACTGCAAAGTTGACAATAGGTTTCTGTCAGTCAATGTGATACTTATTTGAAAGAGGGTATAGATAAATCCACTTGGGGGCGATATTAACTGGATCACATCTATTAATATGTAGGAGATCTTAAAATTAATAGAATGTTTATACAATAATATTTTATTAGCAAATACAAGTTAAGTTTAGATTTATTACATTTTAAAGCATAACAGTATGTTAGTCTTTTCAAAATATATTATTTTACATAATATTACAACAAATAGAGGATCCATTTTAACACTCATTGAAGTTACTCTCTAAAATCTAAGCATATCACACCACTATGCTTCAGGAGAAATAATGCTGATATTACTGCAGATTTCTTGAAAGTTGAAGTGACTGTACTTTAAATTCTATATGTACTTCTTACCTTAAATATCTGAAGTAGTCAAATGATACAACATCATAAAATATAATCCACTGGAAAATTTACAGAAAAAGATTGAGATGTTGTCTACCTCGTAGCATCCATATTCTAGTGGTTTTAGAATACTTTTCAATCATTTGCTGATTTAATAGAGATAAATAGGCAATGATTTCAATTTGGTAAGTACTGTATACATGAAAATTAATTTAAAAATTGCTATTATAGCAAAATTTACTACTAATGAATTATATGCATATATTAGATAGATCCCTTAAGAAGAGTCCTGTGAGATGTAAGCCCACACTACCTCAGCTAACACCATGGGGAGCTCTGGTGCCGGAATGGCCTTGAAGAGTTGTCCTAAGTATAGCAGAGGTGACCAGGCCTTCACACTTCTGCACTAATCAAACATTGGCTGTGGGATACCCAAAGGAGTGTAAATCTTGGACCAGAGGCATTTGGGTCAGTCTATGAAAGAGCTTTGCTAAAGATGTCTACAGCAGGAAGACCTTGCAAACAAGAGACCATGCTCTTTGTTGAAAGGGTTCTGAGCGGTGTGTCACAAAGTCTTAACACCAAATGGTAGCATTCTGTGTGTGTGTGTGTGTGTGTGTGTGTGTGTGTGTGTGTGTGTCTGCACGCGTGTTTGTGAAACTATTTATAATCCTCTTCCTTAATACCATTTTTAAAGCACGAAGAAACAAAGAGACAATGTTATCAACTGCCTTGAGAAACAGGTTTTGAGAACAAATGTGTAATGGGGATTTTGGAGGAGTTTGTTAAATGTTGTGCAGATAAATAGTCCCTTTATCATCTTCTTAAGACCTATAATACTTTCCAATACCTACAAACTGAGACTTTAATTTTTGGGGGATGTAACACTGCTTTTAAACTGGGATCAAATTTTCACTCTAGAATTGAAATTTGGATTTATAAGAAAAGCACTTGGAGTCATAAGGTACCTGAAGTCATGGGGTACTATGCAGAGAAGCAAAATGCTGGCACTGGAGACAAAAAGAGAGAAAATACCTAAAATGGAGAAATTCCAGCATAGAAAACAAGGGACTTCTTGTCTTGAAAGAATAATAACTCCAGTTCAGTTAATTACCAAAACATTTAACTATAAATATAAGGGCAGAATAAATAGAAGGAAATATGAGTGAAAAAATTCAAATGTCCGGTTAGTTACAAACGCAATGTTTTGGAGATTAAAACTATTCATTGGTCTTGATGTACTAAAGGTTTCTTTAGCAATTATTCCTCATCTTCAATGATGTATGAGTATGTGGACATTTTCTTTTACTTTAAATGTTCCTGTGTGCTTATTATATATTCATATTACATGCGGTGGCACTTTATTTTAGTCATTTTCTTAAACTGCACATAGTTTTGCTGGATTTTTAAAATATTCTTTATACTTATAAGTTAAATATATTTCAGACAATTTTGTTATGTCCTATGATTTCTTGCAGTATTTATTTCCTATGCCTATTTCATATCTTGTGTAAGTAGTGAACAAAAAGGTTGTGTGTGTCTGAATTTTGTTCATTTTCAACAAGATTTCTTTTAATTAACTAGGTAGGGATTTCTCATCTTATAAAGAACTATTTATCTTTCGGTAAATATTCCTTTTTTGTAGTGTTCTTATCTATAAACATTTAATAATGTGACTTACTTTTATTCTTTGATTTGATGTTATTATGTATACTGTAAGGGTCATTTTATATCTTTGTCAGTTTCAGAAAGCAGCAGTGCATTTAAGAAGTATGGAACAACATATTATTGCAAAAAATTATCACATCCTTAAATTTGAGCACATAGTTTAAAATCATATTTTCCAAGACTCCCAGTAGATGCCTGATATCACAGATTATCATAAACTCTGTTTATTCTATGTACATATTTCTTTTTCCTTTTTTGTAAGGCCACAAATAAATGATTCCTTCTTACTATAGATTTTTGTAACCTCAGCATACAATTTTTTTGTTATTATGACGAGAACTTTCACCTTTTCATTTAAAGGAAGCACTTTTAATAGTTTATGTTTGGCAGGTACAAATTGTCAACATCACCACACTCGTGCTTTGGGGCAAATATTATTGAAAAATACCAGTTGCTTTTACATAAGCTCTGCAGTACTGATATTTGATCTGATGGATAACTGAGATGACTATTAAGTGACTCATGAACCAGGAATATCTGGGGCAGCCCTGGGCAGGACAGTGTGAGATTGCATCATGCTACACAGAACAGGGAGCAACCTGAAACTTATTAATTGTTAAGTTCTGGAATTTCCCATTTACTATTTTCAGACCACAGTTGACTATGAGGTAACTGAAATCTCAGAAAATGAAACTATGGATAAGGGAAAGCTGTGATAAATGGCTCTGTTGGGTATGATTTAGGCTTGCTATCTCATTAATTTTAACAGAAAGTTTTCTGCTTCCTAATGTACTTGGTTGTTTTCCTGTCTCTATGTCTTTGAGTATAATTATGATTTTTAACAGCACTCAACTTAGCTAATCCAATGATATTCTTTAATTTCATAATTTTCTATAGACTTGACTTACATTTATCTAACATAGTGTCAATCATGTTACTAGAATGACATTTCTGGTAAAGACGGAGGAAGTACTAATAGAGTTCTCCCTAAGATTATTTTTAGGTATACGTATCAGTGATCATTTTGCGGAAATGCACATAAAGAAAAACAACAAAAATAATCAACATTTAGTGTTCAAAATATTCTGAATGTATGGTACCACATATAGAATCTTCCAGTATATGCCAGGCTTCCTATGCAGGTATCACCTGAGCCTGTCATTATTCTTTTTTCTACTGGACGACTCAAAGTTGCTCACTTTAATAAAATAAAAATTAAATGCTTTATGAAATAACCTAAAACAATTTTTTGACAGTATTTTCCAGTGTTTGTGTAAAATTGTAGTACATCAAAATCTAAAAATATTTTTCTTTTTTGTGTGTAATTTCAACCATATATGTACACATTAATGTATTCAAATATATTATTTATCTAAAATTACAAATTTTGTAGAATATTAATTTTTTATTTGTGGAGATTTTTGGTAATAGAAACTCAAGTGAATGTAATGATGATGGTCTATTTTTAACTGTATTTTATAAAAATATGGCAAACTTTAAGATCTCTTGTGGGCATTCAATATCAAATTGCAGAGGTAGCAAAGGAAGTTAATATGCAGATTCTAACTTTGCTCTCTGGATTTAAATCTGCTCTGCAGAAACTGGGGAAAACACTTCACAATCTTAGCCTAGTGCTATCATGACATAGCACCTACTCAATTAGGTTGTGAAAATTAAGTGAAATAATGTTCATACAGTGTGCTAGGCAGAATAATGATTCCACAAGGATATTCACAATTTAATTTCTAAAACCTGTGAATATGATTCCTAAAGTGGTCAAGAGATTTATGCATATATGATAAAGTTAAGGAATATGAGATGGAAAAGATTATCCTGGATGATGCAAGTGGGCAGAATATAATCATAAAGATTCTTTAATCTCAAATTACAAATTTTGGGAAGTAGAAGAGTCAAAATCAGAAAAGGAGATTTAATGAAGGAAGTTGAGACTGAATTTATTTGGTCATGAGCTAAGAGATGTAAGTGGTCTCTGGAAAAAGACCTCAGAGAGGGACACCACTCTCCTAACACATTCATTTAGCCCCATAAACTCATATTGGATTTGTGACCTCTAGAATGTAAGACAATAAATTTGTGTTAAATTACCAAGATTGTGGTTATTTGTTATAGCTATCATTGGAAAGTTATATTTACAGTATTTGGCATATGGCAAGCATTTGATAAATATTAGATTAACTCAATTATAATAGTCTATCAATTAGTACTTTATATTTTTCTTTTGAACTCAAGGGCAATGAATTAACAGGAGACAATGGAAAGGGTAAAAAACTGAAAGTAATAAATGTGTTTAAATCTAGAAATCTCTACTATCTGCACAAAAAAATGAGTAAGACATTTTATTGATAAAATTTCATTTTCTCGTTTTTATAAGGAGCATACTATATCTGCCTTGAAATGTGGTGCTATTTAATCTAATAATATATAAAAAATATTTGGCTAAGAGAACCTAGCCCTACAATTGTGGCTGTGTTTTCACCTTAGTTGAAATTTAACAATGACTGAAAAAGTTTCTTTTAATGTAGACACATAGAGTACTTGTCCTGCTTTGTACTGCAAATGCCTAATTCTATGATTGTTGCTTAGTAAGCACCAAACATGTGTGTATTGAATGAGATCAAGTAAAGTGGTCTTTGCCACTCTGAAACAGATGCTTATTTTGAATTGAGTAGATTCTCAATTGTAGAGTAATTTCTCCATTTATTTAAATCAATTGGTGTCAAAATTGTAGCTCATATCCAAAGCCAGAGTCTATGGATTTGAATCCTGACTTTGCCACTTACTTATTAACTATGTGAACTTAGGAAAACAGCTTTACCTCTCTTTGTCCATTTTCTGTTTTTTAAGGCAAGTATAAAAGTTGTTTGTGCTGGGCTCGGTGCCTCAGCCTGTAATCCCGCGCCTTTGGAAGGCTGAGGTGAGTGAATTGCCTGAGCTCGCGGGTTCGAGACCTGCCTGGGCAGTGAGACCACATCTCTACAATAAATTAAAAAAATCAGCCGGGCGTGGTGGCACATGCCTGTAATTCCGGCTACTCGGAAGGCTGAGGTGGAAGGATCGCCGGAGCCCAGCAGGCCGAGGCTGCGGTGGCCGGGAGTGGCCACGGCACTCCAGTCTGGGCGACAGAGTGAGACTCCAACTCAAAAAAAAAAAAAAGTTGTTTGTATTTAATTTTTATTCAATGAACGAATTCAAAGCAGCATGGTTAGAATTATAGATAGATTGAGAGATAGATAGATAGATCAGATATTTACATGAGTTTCTACTTTTTATGTACATGATGAACCAGTGTACTTTGGTTATCCCACACAATAGGGGTTTACAAAGAAGATACAAAAGTGCTAGTAGGAAATGCTTCAAATACCAAGCATATCCTTCAAATACCAAGTGACCTCAGAAAATCTAGATATGGAAAAATCCACTGCAGCTCCAAATGCATTCTACCGCTACTTAGACTTTTCGTGCTGCAATCAGTACAATTCCTTTTCTCTGCTCCATGGGTTGTCAGCCTTGCTTGCACATTAGAATTATTTTAAGAGTTTTTTAAAGGTTTGACAACAAATTACATCCCAAGCCAATGAACCCATGCTCTCTGAAGGTGGGAATTAGTATCAGAGTCATAAAAAACTTCACAGATGATTACAATGAGAGGTCAGCATTGAAAACAACTGTTCTACTGAGTAGGTATGTTTACTGCCCAAAGTTGTGACTCCCAGTTCTTAGTTATTCAAATCTGTATTGTGAAGGAGAGTGCTATATGGCTAATTTATGCAAATTATTGTAACTCTCTTTGCTTACTATTAAGAAAATGCCATGAGTCTCTGCAAATATTTTCTAATTCCTGAAAATGTATGATTGACTGTAAGACTCTAACCCACTAATAGAAAATATCTTTCTGCCCATCAGCTACTACCCAAGCTATGACTTGTTCACTCACAGGTAAGCAATCAAGCTCTCATTTAATCACTTGTGACAAGTCAAGGACATATTTCTCAGTTGCTCTTTCAAGTGAAGGTGTGGACTGAGCAGATTGTTGTAGAAAGGGGCCACAAAGCCATAAGTATGCTGAGAAATCTATTCAACTCAGTCAAGTGTGAGTCTCCATCCCAAAAGGAACATATACACACAAAAACTTTTTTAAACATTTAAAATGCTGATCTTGACAGAGTAAAGTCTTTTAAAAAAAAATATTATTTTGTATTTTGTACATTGATAATAGAAAATTTGCTATGAGAAAAGAGTGATGCTATGAGAAAAGAGTGATGAAAAACGGCCACACTCTAAATGTATTACCTATCATTAGACAGTCTCTTCATCTCTTGTGGCATTTATGTGCTAAGATATCTCACTTGCTCTATGTCTTTCTCTTTCTTAATTTCTCAGTTGTGCCCTTCAGCTGTCCTTTCAATCCACGAACACAGGCACTCTTTGCATATTATGTCACAGACATCAAACTTTAATGTTAAATTTATTTCTTTATTTTACAGTCACTCAAATCCCCTTTGAAATCAGTCGGTCCTAACCTAGGAGTCCTTTTCACTACAATAGTTACACTGATAGCCTTGAGTTAATATCTGTCAATTGTTCAGTAATTAGATGAAATAAATGCAGAAGATTTTCACGAAGGACAGATTGTTTTACTTGACCGTCTGCCCTAAATTGTGCTAATTCTTCTTTTGCAACTTCTTCAAAACTCACATCTTGTCAGTATTACTGAACATGCTTGGAAAAAAAAAATCTAATTGTGTGGATTACAAAAGAGAACTATTTTAAACTTCCATACTGACGCTTTTTTTCCCCTTGCTTTATTTTTTGAAGATTTGCCAACTCAGAATTGTGTTATTTATTTCTTCACTGCCCTTCTGGCTGTCTCTCACCCACTGGTCCAGAGTACTGGTTTTAGACATCTGTCACAGTAAATGGCATTGTTCCTACTTTTCAATTTTTATCTTTGAAAATGTAAATTAGATAAAAGAAGAAATATATACAAAATAAGAGATAGGAATTTGTGAATTAGTGAACATATCTGATTTATTATGTGGATACTACATTATCCATTTTATAGTTATGAGACAATATGAATTTTAAAATTGAACTTCACACAGATTTGTTGAAGCAAGTGTCAGTAGCTCAATATCCAACTAGTGTAGAATTCTAAATAATTTCAGTTATCTAATAATCTTAATTCCTTGATCTAAGACGTTTTCCTGCATAAATTCAATTCATCTCTTACAAATCAGGAAAGAAGTACAATCAAAATGAATGAGAAGGGAATTAGCTATGGAGGAACGTCAAAGGAAAGGAAATGCCAATTGTTAAAATAGTATGAAGAGGTTTCCTTTTTCTACTTGAATTTGGTCTTGCAGTGTTAGCCAATCCTTCTTAACTTTTATCTCTTTATCTCACTTCAATCTCCATCTATCAAAAGATTTCCACCAACTTTCTTTATCTGGCTCATATTCCCAAACGTGTTATCAATGCAAGGAGCATATGTGATCATAGTCTCAAACATAATTATTAAATATTCTTAGCATCTACTCTAAAACATTGTATCTGTTCCTTTCAAGATAATGGCAAGACCGGGTGTGGTGTCTCATGCCTATAATCCCAGCACTTTGGGAAGCTGAGGTGAAAGGATTACCTGAGCCCACAGGTTCAAGAACAGCCTGGGCAACTTGGCAAGGCCTCATCTCTACAATAAATAAAAAATATTAGCTGAGCCTGGTGGAGTGTGCCTGTAGTTCCAACTATTTGGAAGACTGAGGCAGAAAGATCATCTAAGGCCAGCAGGTTGAGGCTGCAGTGGCTTGTGAGTGTGTCACTGCTCTCCAGCCTGGGCAACAACAGAGTGAGACTCCAACTCCAAAAAAAAAAAAAAGACAATGACAATTTAGTTTGATTAATCAATACTTTTAGCTGAGGCTGTTATCTGGACCTTAACCAATCCACAAATGTGATTTTGACACTAGTGCTTACTAAATAATGACCTTTATTTGTTCTTTAACTTGGAGCTTTGATCTAATGATAGGTCAATAGGCAGAAATGAGCAAGAACAACAAAATGGTAGCAAGTGAAAAGAAGCTGTGCTTGGATACTGAGAGTTTGTGAAACCCATAAATTATACCACCGAGTCTTGTTTTGCTCAAATGTTGAAATTAATTGATGATACTATTCCATCTTACTAAGGCTTATTAAAGCTTAATTTCTTTTCTAATGTCTGTCCAAGAAATTAATGGGAAAGAATTCTTCCTTTATATATAGGCAAAGCACCTATGAAGCATATATAAGAAATTATTCTAAATGTAGTAAAAATCTAGAGTAGAAAAAGGCAGTATCAGGAAGCTAAGATGAATGTGTTGACTTCCCTGTCCCAAATTGCTGTGGAATATTTCTTTAGGCTGTTCTGTAAACTGACTGCTCTCTAAAACAGGCTCCAACTGTTCTTTCCTTCTTGCAATTATTCAACATAATTAGCAATATTTAGAAGTTTAGCCAAGTGCTGCATAGTCCCTATGTAGGTCTTGGCTTTTTGCCAGATAAAAATTTCAAGGTACTTTGCTCCTTAAGTCTTCAGAAAAGATGTCTTTCAAAGACAATGAGGTGTCAATTATCCTTAATTGCTCTTCAGTTTTCCATCTCTTTTAAGCATCTATCATTTTGACAGACTATATTTCTGAGTGGACCCTGACTAAAATAAAATGGTGTGCATATTTTCTCCCCTGTCTAATGATAAGTAACACATAAGAAACCAATTTACAACAGTGGAGTTGGTGTAGAATCCTACTTATTTTTTGTATGTGCATGTGACCTCTTGGCTCCAAGATTTTTTTTTTCTTCAAACCAAATAGTCTTGAAAATAACAGACATTTTTGTTGGAAGTCTAACTGATATGACACATAATCTTCAAACATTAGAGCCTTTTCTACTAGCTCCAGTTTTCCAAATAAACATTAAATGTATCTATATTGAATTAATCGATAATGTGTTAAAGTGTGAAATTTATCATTTGGATCATGGAAGAAAGTTTGTGCAGAGAATATCATAAGCTACACACCTTTTGAAAAAAAGGACTTGATTGACCTTTTTGGTAATTTTTATGAAAAACCTGTAAAACACAATAAAGATGTATTATTTTAGTTCATGATATTGTGATTTGGTTATTCTTGACATTGACATCAGTAAATTGCTACTTTATTTTTACTTGTTTTTTTCTCTTTTAATTTTGTTTTTGTTTTTGTTTTTGTTTTGAGTTGGAGTCTCACTCTGTCGCCCAGACTGGAGGGCGGCGGCCGCTCTCGGCCACCGCAGCCTCGACCCGCTGGGCTCCGGCGATCCTTCCGCCTCCGCCTTCCGAGTAGCCGGAATTACAGGCGCGCGCTACCACGCCCGGCTGATTTTTTGATTTATTGTAGAGGTGAGGTCTCGCTGCCCAGCGGGTCTCGAACCCGCGGGCTCAGACAATCCACTCGCCTCAGCCTCCCAAAGGCGTGGGATTACAGGCTGAGCCACCGAGCCCAGCTTCTCTTTTAATTTTAATTTTGAAATTGTGAGGTACAATTCAGGGTTAGGTATACAAATGTTCCTTGTGCAGGTACCCTTATGAATTGCTACTTTAAAGAAATAGTCAAACAAACGTTCCAAGAAAACCATTCTTATGCTGGATGGACTAGATAAGCAAGTGAGACTTTCTTCAAGACCATCTCTATAGGGAATGGAGATTCATCTCAATGCCATTCAAACAAAAAATAGGAGAATTTTCAAGTGCTGTGATGAGCTAATGGAAAATTATTGGAAGTTATAAAGGGACAGGACGGTGAATGTGCGTAGGCTGTCTGTGTTTGCTAATTGTTGCTTGTTAAAGTTAGGTACCTACCCTCTAATGGAGACTGCAAGACAGAGCACTCTTTCTTTATGTTTATATTCCAAAATAATGGCCTCAGGTCCTTAAGAAAGGACCTGGGTTGTAAAACTGACAACAGGCTGGGAGGAGATTTACATCACAAAGCAGCAGAGTAATAATTTACAATGGAATGTTTTCTAAAGTAAATGCTGTAAGAAAAAGTAGGTCAGGGGCCTATAGTCAGGAAGAAACTTGACTAAAATTTAGTCAAGTTGAGGGGAACATTAACAACATCTTGGTCAAGATAAATAATATGTAAGCAAACATTTATATTTTTGGAAACTCTCAGTTTGTAATGTGTGACATATCTATATCACAATTGCTCCGAGGGTAGTTTAACTTTCAAAAATATTTTAGAGTGCATTCATTGAAGTTAGGATTTATATATTTTTTGTCACAATCTCTTCAAGCTGAGAGAGAAGATAGAAGCTGATCAGGAAGACTTAACAACTTGTAAGACTTAACACCTGTGGGAATGCCCTTCGCACCACCCCCATTATATAATTGTTGGCTGAAATGTGGTTAGTGTGGTTCAGAAAATCCTTTCAACCCAGGATGTACTGCTAAAAGGGGCTTTTTGCTGCTTAAATATAGGCACAGTAGCTTAACTAAATGTCCTAACTTGACCTTAGTTTATTATAATATCATTAACATGGCATTGGCATTGTGGTTTTACACCCTCCCCCCGACCCCCGTGGGTTTTTCTGTGGTACTTATAGGTAATTTTCAAGATAAAATAACTTTTGTCAAGGACCCGCATGTGCAATAAGAATTGGGTCACAGGAAGTAAAGGGCGGATGAGATGTAAATGAGAGAAATGCCCCCAGAAGAGATAAGATAAAACACACACACACACACACACACACACACACACACACACACACAGACACAGACACACACACACAAAACCCTCCCAGCACCAGGTTTACCCATTTCGCCCCCCTCCTTTTCTAGAAAGCTTTGTAGTTTAATAAACTCCTTCTTTCACTTATCCTTTTGGTGTCCATGTTCCTTAATCTTCTTGGTTGTTGGACAAGAACCGGAAGTTGCTTAGGGGACAGTGGAGTTAAAAACTCCTGCAACTGTGCATGATATATTAAGAACTTGCTTAAAAACAAATAGTCAGCGGTATTGCACTCATTGTCCAGAATTCTGCATCTTTCCAGGTAAATATTTTTCACCTTGCAGAGTAATCCCATTGTAAATATAAGATGACCTGAAGCTAATCATGGTAATTAGAAACACTATTACCCTTGTATTTCATAACTGTTGAAAGAATGACAATAGCAACATTGAAACAATAGAATAGTAATTTTTAAAGTCCTTTGCAATTTCAAACATTTATGGCAGATCTGTTGGCTCATTAAGCTTCAATGAGATGTTTAGTAGGCAAACAAAAATACCTCAACTTAAAAGCTCTTGAGCAAAACATGTACCTTTAGTTCACTTGGCTAAGTATCTCCATGCATGTGGAGATTGGGTCATCCTTCCAAACAAAAATCAATTTTAAATTACTTCAACCTGAGATCTTTAAGTGCAAAACAAAATATTGAGCCGCTGTGAGTATGAACGGCATTGTCTCTAAATACGTACACTTAAATAGTTGAATTGCTTCTCTGTTATCATATTGATACTCATTTGGAAATCCATGCTTCTGCTGAAATGGATATGAAGCATTTTTAAAAATTATATTATGTCACTGACATAATAGAAAACTTATCGTAATGGCTAATAACTTCTTTTACTTTTTGTGTTCAAGACACTAAATGCTTTACATATATTGCATCATTTATTCCATGAAGTAAATTCTACTAAAAGCCTCATATTATAAATGAGATAATCAACTTTCCCAAGTTCTCATAGTAAGTGGAATCAGGATGTAGTAACATAGGATGTACATGTTTACCATTAAGCTATATAGTCCATGTTTTTGTAAAGTTCAGAATTATCCAAGGTCATAGTTTCTTTCAAAATAGACAAGATGAAGCCTAACAATGGTTGATATATCTTACTATTTTGGTTTCTCTGTTTTAAATACATAGTGAAAGTACTTCCTGAATGTAGGAAAGGAAATAAATATACATAGTTTAGTATTTTACACATTTTTCTGTTTTTTTCTCTGAATTGAATTCACTGCAAAAACAATATTATTTAAAACATTGTTGAAAATTTAGTTTTAAAAACACTTTTCCTAATGGCATCATTTTCACATATATTTTGTGAAAGACAATAAAATCAAAAACTTCACTTGAATACTATATATAAAGTTTTGAATTTTGTTACATTGTCCTGAACATTTAAACAAATATTTTAAAATCTAATTTTCTTCATGATTGCTTTTTAAAATAACAGTTGTCATACATGTTTTGGACTCACTTTGTCATGTTATTCTAAGCCATTATTTATTTAGTCGATTTAGTTTATTCTATTCTCTTCTTCCTCCTGCCCCCAGGAAATCTTTAAAGACTTTTATAGCTATGAAATATTACCCCAAAATTGCCATGTATTTTGATTCAGTAAATTGCTTTGGATCCTTGTGTTTTTTATGAGTGGCAAAAAGGCATTATATTTACATTTTATAGAGTATTAATTTGACACAATAAAACATATTTTACTTTTCTTATAATCCCTCCTTCTTAATATTCATGCATTTCATTTTTTCTTTTAACCATTAGCTTCTTAATTTATTCATGATTGTATGATGGCTGGATCTTCTTTTTGATTAGTTGTAGAAAGAAAAGAGCATGTAAACTGATGTATTTTGATACCTGTGGCTGTGTGTTTATAAGTTACTTCTTATTTTTCTAATTTATCTGTGAATGTGTGCTCTCATTTTTGTGGGAATAAGTTGGAATAAATGAATCTTTTAAAGTACATAATATAAATTGTTTGGAACTCAGGAAAATGTCACACTAATAAAAACCACAACTTTGTGAACCATTGTTAGCTCTGTAGGGTACAATTTCATACCTACCTTAGGAAAAGTTCCTAGATGACTTGATATCTCAATTTATTCAGAATAATACAATATTTACCATTTATAGAGAGGTTGGCATATATTTCCCTAAATATATGAATCATTTTATGTACACTTTTTTCATTAATCTTTAAAACTATCTGACGAAGTAGAAATGTTTTCTCCATTTTTCAGATGACTAACCCAAATCCTAGAGATGACAAATAGTTTTTTCAAGGTCATACAGCAGATAAAGCCAACCCAGATTCCAAACCAGCCCTAACTGATTCCAAAGTTCATTTGTTTAAACAAAATTCTGACTTCCTTTACTATTGGTTCTTTTCTTGATCTTTATAAGAATTGTGAATTAAGTCATCTCCAATCCTTATTGTTACTCAAATCTGAACACTTAAATATGCAGAACTTATTTTTAAAACCCCTTATCTGTATGTAAATAAATAACTTGATCTAATAGTTATGTCACCTCTTTACCCACTCTGTTTAATATTTACCTTAACTACTTTAACTTCAACAGCGTGCCTTCTCAGCTAAATGGTATAACATTTATGCCATGATAGCCTCATTTTCCCCACAAATTCAATAAAAACAAGTTTAATTATAATTACTCTAACAACAACCAATAATTGCCAAAATTAATGTCTTCATTTCCATAATGAATATTTCAAATGGAATAATAATATATCTTATCCAGGACTCAGTTCTGGATAAATTATTAATATGCATGTTATTTATGAGTCAAATTAGTGATTTAAAAAGCATGTAAATCCAAAATTTTACTGCATATAAACAATGTTTGCCAGGTCTATTACTATATCTTTTCTTTTTCTCAAAGAAAAATATTTATGTATATGAATAGCTTTTTTCCGATAATAGTACTTTTAAACAAAAATATTTTGTTACAATTAAACCAATCCCAGAAGCTTGTCCATAACTGTTTGTAAACATAAAACATGAAATCATCTCAGAAAACATCTGATAAGAAAAAAGAGAGAGAAAACCAATTTATTTCTTTTCCCATATGCTTTGCTTAGTATTGAAAATGATTAGTTTTTGCTCAAACTCAAATCTCAAATTTATAGTAGAATAAATGAGACAGCTTTATTTTATTGAAAGTCTAAAATATCATTGAGTGGCTGAGGTAAAAAATTTTTCTTCTGAGATTTTACTGCTAAAGTTCCTTGAAAAAACTTCTTTAAAACCATACCTGGGAAAATGGCTTAAAGCAAAATAAGTGTTATTGTGAATGATTACTGAATTTTACTGTGTGAAAAATATTTTTAAGTGAAAGAATTTTGTGTATACTACAAGACATGGTTTTTGTTTGTTTGTTTGTTTGTTTGGGGTTTTACCTGAAAACTGGGACACCTTCGTATCAAGAAAAAGTCTTTTTTAAAAATTTATTTTTCTTCTATGCAGAGCTGAAAGTTTGATTGTTCTAGAAATGATCAGAAGTAGCAAGTCTGAGTGTGGTCATTAGTGATGAGACCCTATAGATAATTACCACAAGTTATTGAAAGGAAGCTGGATTTTATTCAGTTTAATCAGTATTCTATATTTAATCCAAGGAATAATTTGGTCATTTATAGTTTAAGAGAATACTAGTCACTATTGGAAGATTTAGTTTAGAAGGGAGACACAAGGGCATTGGAAGAAGGAAAGTTATTTTACTAGTCCATGTAAGGAACAATGATGGTTTAGATTAGGAGATATTGGCAATGAAGATAAAAATAGAAGAACAAAATTGAAATATATGGTTTCCACTAGCAGAAGTTCGTGATTTATAATATGTCAGTAAGTAACAGAAAGAAAAATCAAGAATAACGCCTCTATTGCTACTTTGAGCAACTGATCAATTGATGTAATGTACTGATTTGAGTGAGGACTTGAGGAAGAAATGGTTTTAGATATTAAAACCACTAAATATGATTTCAAAACTTTAAAATAAGATGAATATGATGAATCCCTTTAAAAAGTTTGGAATATTCATTAAAAAAAAACTTTTAGCAAATAACATGACTTCATTTTAAATTATTTTAATTGGATTTCCCTTTCCTAGGGTGGGATATTTGATTGTAAAAATTTCACCTTTCCTATCACTTCTCTCTAAGAGAATCACATCCATAAGGGATGAGCAATTATTTGGCATGATACCCAAACATGCTGAACATATTTTGAAGCATTGAGTGCCAGAAGGAGTTTTAATAAACATCATTTATTCTCTATTTCCATGATTATCACAAAGGAAATTAAGTGTCTTGACTTATTTCCAATTTTAACATAAAAAAGAATTCTTTGTAATATTTCTACAGAGAACTGTGTACATTTCATATACTCAAAATTAATCATGAATATTATTTTATGAATACATTAAATTCTTTATAGGAAATGAACACAAGTAATAAGGAAATTTAAACCTCTTGATTTTCTTACATAATTATTTCAGCTTTGTTTTTAATACTCCTTGTAGTTATTAATGACCGGAAACACAGTCTGATAAAACTTCCTGAGATGATGAAAATGTTCTGTGTTTTCTCTAATCAGTACAATAGCTACTAGCCACATGTTGCAATTGAGGACTTGAACGATAGCTAACATGACTGAGAAATTAAAATTTTAATCTAATGTAATTAATATAAATTTAAATTGGACAGCACAAGTAAAATATTAATGTATTAATAATTTTTCACTTTAGTGAATCATGTCAACCCTGAAAACTAAACAACAAATATTTATAAGTTACCAGTGTAACAGTGTTAATGATTGTAACGTTGCATTGTGGGTTTAGAATATTTTAAAAATTACTGTTACTTTAGATTATTGGACTTCATAAAGGGTAACCTTGAGTATATGAGACCCATATAGGAAGATTATGGAAATAATATAAAACAATAAAAGGCCAGTTTCTTAAAACACTTACATAACAGTTACATGCTTTGGTTAAGGAGAACAGAAATTTTTCTAAAATAAGCAGTCTTCCTCATTATGAGAATGGGCAGTGAAATTAATCATTTCAGTTAGTTTAATATCTATAAATTTATTTAATATTCAGATACTCTTTTAATATGGTTGGAATACTCTTTTGTATAAATGAGCTCATTGAATCTCAGTGAGTTTTAGAAAAGCAGGCAACTAAGTAGCTGAATTAGGCTTTTTGCTAGGGCTGCCATAACAATACCACAGACTGGGTGGCTTAAACAATAGAAACATAATTTCTCACAGTCCTGGAGGCTAGAAGTCCAAATCAAAGTCTAGCCTACATCTAGCAATGGCAATCTGCCAGCCAAAGTGTGACGTCCTAAGAAAAACAATACCTGGCTAGATTTGGATTGTTTCTGTTGTTTAAAGCACCCACTCTGTGGTATTCTGTTACGAAAGCCCTAGCCAGGTTTTGTTTTCTTAGGATGTCTTACCTTGGCTGGCAGATTGCCATTGATCTGTGGTTCACTCGTTGTAGGGTCATCCCTGGAATCTCCCTGTGTATTCTAACTCCTTCTTGAAGGTACACCAATCTGGTTAGAGTCAAAGTCACTCTCAAGGTTTTATTTTAACTTACCTCTTTCAAAGTCTTATCTTCAAATACATTGAGGTACTGGGGGCTAGGGCTTCAACTTATACATTTTGAGAGGACACAATTTAACCCACAGCACCAAAGTAAAACAAATTGTACTGATATTGTACAAAATATAGCTTAAAATACTACTATAATTTTGATTAAGTAACAAAACAATAAGAAGAGCTTGTAAAGTATAGAAGAATTACTGAAGAGGAATAAGAAAGAGTAAAATAAAAATATTGTCAATCTATAAAATAATACTTTTCTTAGAATAACTGACTGTTAATCACATATTACTTACAGAATACTTTAAATAATGAAATTTATTTTAAAAACAGAAAAAACTTAAAATAAATTTCTCCTTGTAAAAATGCCTAGGTGACCTATTTAATGAAAAAATAAAATGTAAAAAGTGGCATTTAAATTGTTTTAATTTGAATAATATTTCCTCGGGTCTGAGAGTGATTGAAGGCAACTCAATCTCTTAAATATTTAAAATATATTCTGTGGCAGAGTGTATTGCTTTGCTTAATTTGTAAGGAGTTTTTACATTTTTATTATACTATTAAACTAATTCAGATCGTAACTTATTTTTTCAGATTCTGAATTGAATTCTGTTGAATTATTATAAGTTGATCAAAACCAAGTGAATAAGTAATGATGTTAAAAAACTAAAGATATATGAGCGCAAGATCAATATGACACAATGAAACAGACAAGTGGTTGCACACTAATACTATGAACAACTGGCATAAGCCATAACAACACTTTTATGTGAAAAATTGGGTAGGTAGCACGGGGCCAGACTTTCACCTCAAATAAAATTTATAGATAATAGTTTAATAAAATAGAAAACAATCTGGATTTGTTTTATAAAAACATGGCTTGTATATTTCTTACTGGTAATACAATACCAAGAAAAAAAATTCAACATTTAGAGCCTTTTTATTTATTACTAAATGCTTCAAAAATATAATTTATATCTAATTCTTGCAAAGACATGAAGCATTTTGGACACTGTGCACCTTAGAGGGTTCTACATTTATGTGGAATCCATTGTCTTCTAAAGGCTTGAAGAAATAAAATATAATATTTACCCCTTAAAATCTTTGAGCTATGAGTATCACCATGAAATCAAAGTCTTATCTAACAAAATAAAAAGCCAGAAGGTTTACTAAAATAGCCCATTCATTAAAGTGCCTTTGGATAAAAGAAGTCTTATCTCTTGCTAAAAGTAAATCTTCAACAAATAATAGGCAGTATCAATTTCCCTGCTACTACTTTTATCTGTAAATAAAAGAATCTAAGCAGTCCCATCAGAATCAAGCAGATGTGTGACCTGAAATGAACAAACTGAACATTTTTTGTAATATAAAGAAAATATTAACATGATGGATTTAAGCTGCTCATGAATAAAATTGCTTTTTATTTTCTATATCAAGAGTAAGAGTTGATAAACTCTTACTTCTTATTTATATTCCAAATACTTGGAGTCCTTGTTAATTGAATAATACATTCAATTTTTGAATGATAATGTTTTCTAAAAATTTATAGAAAAATATTTGCAAAAACGCTTTTTCTTACTCAATATTTTGATGTTGTTCTTGTCACTTATTTATTTTTCTAAAGATAAATATTTTAAACACGCATAATTATGAAAAATTTTTGTTCATGTAATACCCTAATTTAAACAAATCCTTTCTTCATTAAAGAAATCTATTTAGCTTCTACTCAACTCAAAGATGTTTGATACATGCAACCAATAAACAAAAATTTGATTTTTCTTTCTGAACATTGGCCTCATTGTAATCTAGTGGAAACAGTAACTTTAATATTACAATAAAATGTGTTGAGCAAAAAATAATGTTGAAAAGTGTGGTAGGGAATGGTAGATTGGGAGAGTAACCATTTCTACAGCTCTTCTCTTGGGAAATAAGAGGATTTTTGCATTAATTGAGGACTTAAAGAACAAATAGAAAGTTCAATTCAAGTAAAGAGAACAAGTAAAACATCAAGGAAATGTATGACCGTCGGGAAATGTTGGGTGAGGTAATAAGGGAAATTGAAGAGCTAGTGTGGGGTTAAGTTTGTCAGTATCTGTATGTCTGTCTACTCAGTTAGGATTTTATCCTGTAGATATATATGTGTGTGTGTGTGTGTGTGTGTGTGTGTGTGTGTGTTTAGCAAGAAAGAACAGGAATCACTGTGAAAAAGTTTAAAACAATAGAAGATATTCTCGAGTGGAAAGAGACTATTTCCAAAAACCTGTGAAGGGATATAATAGCTCAAGTGATAGAGGAGACAGCATTTCATTTAACCAAAAGAAGAAAGGCTAGACTTAACAACTTTGAGTCAAACATAAATATGGTGTAAATGCCAGGTGAATGGCAGGATTGTAAGAGAATGAGGGCTCAAAGACAAATACAAAGTTTTGGGTGGATAGAGATGCCATTAACTGAAAGAAAGAAAATTACTATTGATATGAAACAACGTGATGCAGTAAAATCATTTTTCATTTCAAGAGATAATTTTAAGTGTCAAAGATAAATAGAAAAAATATTTGTAGATTAGTTAGAAATATAAATATCATTTTAATAAATGAGTTAATGATAAAATATATTTTGTCTATTTTTAGAAGTTATTTGATAAAATGTTATTTTTTAAAGTGAATAATCATACCTCTTACAACTCTGTTGGTTACAATTAGGCAAGAATAAAACCCTTTTTAATACTTGTTCAGATTTTCACAAATTTACAAATTCTGAATTTTTGAACTTGAACTTTTACTGCAAAATTTGCCATCCATTAAATTCTACTTTATTTTTGTTTACTTAATTTCAAAGTAATGGAAAAAGGTAATGATTTTTCATAGGAGGCCAGAAGATTGAGGTCTGTCTGCAGTCTTGAAATGACTAAGATATCTTTTTCTACAAGACTGACTTTGCTGAGTGACCTGTTTTAGCATTATATGTTGTTTAGTGAGTTAACTCAGTGACCAGTGATACACTGGATCCTACAATCTACGCTTTGCATAAATAAATAATGAAGTCTACTGTTACAAACATATGTATTTCAGGGGTAAAAAAAATTATCTTTGCTTGGATGCAGTAGCTCACATCTGTAATCCCAGCATTTTGGGAGGACAAGGCGGGAGGATTGCTTGAGTCCAGAAATTTGAGACCAGCCTGGGCAAAAATAGCAAGACCTTGTCCCTACAAAAAAAAATAAATAAATAAAAATTAGCCAGATGAGGTGGTATGTACCTGTAGTCCCAGATAATCGGGAGTCTAAGGTGGAAGGATCAAGTTCAGAAATTCAAGGCTCTAGTGAGCAATGTTCATGGCACTGTACTCCAGTCTGGATGACAGAGTGAGAACCTGACAAAAAACAAAACAAAACAAAACTGTCCTTCAGCCTTTTTGCTGCTTTTTGTCACACATTTTATTCTCTGGGAGTAGAAATGTGAAACAGAATGGCTCTTATCAATACAATTACATGCATTCATGTCATTTTGGGGCTGACCTGGTTTAACCCATGACTGCTTTAGGCTCATATTTAGTCCCACTTGTTTTCCTTAGTATTGATGAACTCTGAGAGATTCGGCAGCTCCTTTCTTTCAGCCCCTAGATGGTGACATCACAAGGTCTTTTTCTAATGTTCGCCTATTTATTCCATGCTACAGATTCTGTCAAGTCTGTCAACCAGTACTCTCAGCACATTCCCCAAGTTGAAGCCTTGGGATACCTGGGGAAAATCTGACTGTCACTTGTGTACTGCAGAAATGGCATGCTCGGATGGACCATACCACCACTTGAACTGAGCCTGGTGACACAAGTAGCATCTATTACACAGAATTCTTGTACCAAAACTGGAGTTGGGAAACCGAATAAACTATTTTTGCTGTTTATCAAATCTTCACAAGAGTCATTAGGAAAACTCTCCCTTTTCTTTTTTGGTACTCTTCTGCCTTTTTTCTGAAAGCTTAATGGTCAGAGTCCAAACAACTGCTGAAATGATCTGCTGGTCCTAAGCTTCTATTCTCTTCCCTTTCTAGCCAGATCTCCTTTCATGAAGAAAATATGACAAAGCAAAACTACATATAACACAACCAGTTTTTTTAAATCAATTTTATAATGAGAAACAATGTTGAAGAAAATGATGTTATTTGAGAAGCTACTGTTACTTGTTTTGCTTAAAGATGTAGTATCCCAGATCCTACATTGCTGAGGATTTACTGTACAAAATTAAGCCTCTCTCCCCTCCCCCTCCTCTTTGATTTCCATGCAATTCTTTCTTTTGAAAGTAGCAATTTAGCATTTTTTTTCTTTTCTTCAAACGAAAGAATGTCCTTTGGTTTACTGGTTAGACTGCGGCAATCTAGAAAAGATCTTCAGTAAAGCAGAAAGCATCATATCCCTGATATCTTTGCAATGACATTGTCCATACTGGAAAGAACACTAGGTTAGTAATCAAGAAGCCTGTGCTCTGGTCTCAGTTTTAATACTAATTTATTATCTCATATTTGGCAGATCACTCTATACTTTCAGAACTTTGTTTCTCTCATCTGTAAAGTATAAAATAAAACACATGTAGCCAAATAAATTGAATTCTTTTTTGTTTCTATAAGGTCATGCCACAAAAGGTAGCTCTGAATGTAGAGCAAGATGACAGAATATTAGGTCCTGTGCTTGTATTCCTCCATATTAATAATAATTTGGCAGTAATTTACAAACAAAATTGCTTTTGTGGGGGCTTTGAGATCCATTTAGAAAGCTGCAAAACCCTGGAGTTACCCAAGACTGAGAAAACCTGTTTTGAGACCGCAGGTCTTCACCCAGATGGCAGGTTCACCAACCTTAATCCTGGCCACAGATATAAAAACTCAGTCACACTCTTATTTAGCCCTGGTTCTGCCAACAACACTATCTACCATGGAGCCCAGTAAAAGGCACACTTACCCATATCTCAGATAATAGACCCACAGACCTTGGGCCTGGCTGTGGATTCTAAAGTGGCCTTGTAACTTTATTCCAGCCACATCTCAAACAGGGTCAAAAGCAGTCTTGCCCACTTGGGGATGGTGGGAGAGATACTGCTTCATGTCTTTGAAGGAAGGCACATGGATCTTGGTCCAACTATGGAAACTTAAGTAGCCCTATAACTAGTTTCCAGTTCTGTTCAGCTATGATTCAAAAGCAGTTATATGCACCGAGGAACCTGACAAGAATCATGCTCCTTCATACATTCAAACCTGGGGTAGACCTGCAGAGTTTGGTCTTGGTTATGGACCCTGAAGGCTTTATCCTTATAATCCGGTTTTAGCCCCTCTCAGTCATGGTCTGGGACAAGGTCTACCCTCCTAAGAACCCACGTTGTGACCTGAGTAAGGCCAGATTTGTCCATGTACCTGGTAACAGGCCTGCCATCTGCAGGCTGAACTGTAGTCTCTGAAAAGGATGCTTATCCCAGTACTAATGACCAAGGTATTAGAAATAGTCATGTCCACCCAGGGATCAGGCAAGCTATAGCTGCTTTTGCCCAGGTGACTGATCTGCCAACCATGAACCCCACTGTAGACACAGCAGCAGTCACATGATCTGCGAATTGCAATGTGATCTAACATTGCAATTTCAGAAGTAATCTCATCAGTCCAGTCACCCAAAGGCAGACGGGTTTTACCAGCTGAAGCTAGATGAAAGAGGTGTTTACTCTTTCAAATGCAAAAACACTCACACAAGCCTTGATGGATTATGAAGAATCAGGCAAACATGGCACTAGTTTACAGAGGAAACTAGTAAATCTTCAGTAATTTTAATTCCAAAGAAATGGCAATATTTAGGGGGTGAAGCTTAAGATGGTGACCTGACAGGTAGGACTGTGAGAGTCTCTGCAAAAGTAAGTCCATAAAGACTCTCTGCGTGAATAGGTATGCACTGGTAGGAGACTGAAAGTCCCTCTGAAAGGACACTCAGGTTTATGCACCTGGGCCCCCCCTCTGAGGGTGACTGCAAGCCCCCTCCACCCTGAGATAGGAGCATGGGCGCACACAAGATCGTCTGCTGTTCGTGGGACTCTTTGGAGAGGCTGCTGAATCCAGCTGATTCTCATTGCCTGACTCCTGGCCCACAGCATCACCTAGTGTAGCGGATTAGCTGGAGCCCGGGATCTGATCGGTGGAGAGAAAGGATCGGGGAGAGCCAGAGAGTTGCCCCATGCCTGATGAGGAGATGCTGACTGTAGTCATTTTCTCTGTCCCAGGACCAGGCAGGGACCTGCATTGCCCCAAACCGCTCCACCCAGCTCTGTCCAGCCTCCAACTTGGAACCTAAGGTAATCTCATCAAACTGGAAGAGACAGAAGCCCCTCCTCCATGCCCCATGCTGGATCCGACACAGACAGTTCAGATCTGAGTGACAGACTCAAAGGACAACAAGCCAGGTGAGTCCAGATCTGATTCACCCTCCTTCCAAAGTAGGCCTGGGGCATCTGACCTAAGCTGTGAGCAACCCTATCTGCCTGCACTGAGAGCAGAGGGGAGGGGCTAGAGACCAAAGCTGAAAGAACATTGGACTTACAGGAACAACCTCAGAGTGAGTTTGGTTCCTTCTTTTTTTCTCTTATTTTTTGTCTATTTGTTTTGCTAATTTTTGTTTGTTTTTTGTTGTAGTTTTTTCTCTTTGTTTTTATCACGTTTTCATAACTGCTTTGTTTCTGCTATTTTAGTGATTTTTTCCCTCTATTCTTTATACTTCCTATTTGTGTATGGGAAGAGCATATCAATAGGCAGATTTTTGTTTGGCTGTGTGTTTGTATGATTATTTGTGTGTTTTAATTTTTCTTAAGTCTTTTCTGTCTTTGTGTCTCTTTTCATTTGTTAGTTGGTATGTCTGTTTGTAGTCCCTCTGACTCTTCTCTCGCTCCACCTTCCTCTTATTCCCCTCCTTCCTTTTCCCATTATTTTCCTTTTTCTTACCTCATTTTGCTTCCAAGGAGCAAACCTATACCCCTACTGCATGAACATAAGGCAGTGGGAATCGGGATAAGGGAGCCCATACACCTGTTGGTGGATACTGGGATCTGCAGATAGATTTTGAACCATAAATGACCCCCAATTAAATCTCAAAACTAAAAAAAAAGTACACCCCCAACCCAGAGTCCAGCTTCAGAATTGAACAAAATCAGAGGATCCACATAAGGAAGAAGAGGAGAGTGAGCAAACAGTAGTAAAAGCAACTTGAATTGCTGAACAAAAGAATTAAAGAAGAGGGGGGGGAAATGTGGGAGGAAGGAAAATCTACACAAATGAAGAAAAATCAAAAGTAGAAGAGCACCCAGAATGACCATTCTCAAACTACAAACCCAGATATCAACACATTAATAGAGAGAACAAAAAGAATTTAGGAGAGACAAGAGGAAAACAGGGAGTTGATAACTGAGATAACAGCAGTAAACAACACTGTGAATAAAATAAATAGCAAACTGATAAGCATGGAAAGCAAAATTAGCCAAGCAGAAGAAAGAATCTCAGAACTTGAGGACCAAAATATAGAACTAACCCAAACTGTCAAAAGCATAGAAAAGCTTAAAAAGACAGAGCAAAACCTTCAAGAGAAGAGCAATTATTTCAAGAGGATGAACCTGAGTGATTGGACTTCCTGTGATTGGGCTTCCTGAGGCAGAAAGAGAGATAGAGACAACACTGGAACAAACATTTCATGAAATTAATCAAGAAAACTTTCCTTATCTCATCAGTGATGTGACCATTCAAACACAAGACAATCAGAGAACCCCTGCAAGACAACAAATGAGAAAATCAACTCCTAGACACAAAGTAATTCACCTAAACAAAGTAAATATAAAATAAAAAATCCTAAAGGCAGCAAGAGAAAAAGATCAGACTAACTACCAGGGAAGACCAATTAGATAGCAACAGATGTTTTTCTACAGAAACACTTTAGGCTAGGATAGTGTGGAGCCCAATCTTCAAAGTTCTCAAAGATAAACAATTTCAACCAACAATAATATACCCAGCTAAACTAAGCTTCATCAGTGAGGGAGAACTAAAATCTTTACCAGACATTCAATTCCTAAGAACTTACACTGCCTCTAGACCAGATCTACAAGAAACAATTAAGAGCCGGTCTCAGTGGCTCAGCCTGTAATCCCACACCTTTGGGAGGCTGAAGTGAGTGAATTGCCTGAGCCCGCGGGTTCAAGACCCGCCTGGGTAGGCGAGACCTCATCTCTACAATAAAATCAAAAAATCATCCTGGTGTGTAGCGCACACCTGTAATTCTGGCTACTAGGAAGACTGAGGCAGAAGGATCGCCAGAGCCCAGCAGGTCGAGGTTGCAGTGGCTGGGAGCGGCCACTGCACTCCAGTCTGGGTGACAGAGTGAGACTCCAACTCAAAAAAAAGGAAACACTTAAGAAAGTATTAAACAAAGAAGAAAGGGAAAAAGAACGATAATATTATTCACAAGAGTGCATGAAAAATATTGAAAACACACATGAATCAACACAAAAATCAAAAGAAAGACAACAAACAAACAGGAACAACAACCACTCTATAAGAATCTCATGACAGGGATAAACTCTCATATTTCAATAATTAGCCTGAATGAGAATGGACTAAATGCACCACTGAAAAGATATAGATTGGCAAAATGGATAAAATATCATGAGGCAAGACTTTATTGTCTCCAAGAGACTCATCTCACCAGAAAGGACACTCACAGACTCAACGTAAGAGGAAGAGAAGCAAAATTCAGATGAACTGAAAACAAAAGGAAGCAGGAGTTGTAATCCTAATATCAGACAAAATATTCTTTAAGCTATCAAAAATTTCAAAAGATTTAGAAGGGCACTATATATTGATAAAAGTTTCAATCCACCAATAAGAAATATCCATCCTTAACATATATGCACCCAACAGAGGAGCACCGATTTCATAAAGCAGCTTCTAGGCGAACTTTAAAAATATATTGACTCTGACACTATCATAGCTAGGGACTTTAATACCCCACTCACAACCCTAGACAGATCATAAACAAAAAAACAGAAAGGGGATCTTGAACTTAATGTGACTCTTGACCAAATGGACTTAATTGATACCTACAGAACACTCCGCCCAACAACCACAAAATATACATTCTACTCATCACCACACAGAACACACTCTAAGATCAACCGCATCCCTGGGCATACATCAAGCATAAACAAATTTCATAAGATTGAAATTCTGTCATACATCTTCTCATACCACAGTGGAATAAAAATAAATATTAACACCAACAAAGTTCCCTAATCCCATAAAGACATGGACACTAAACAGCATGATGCTAATCAACTCTGGGGTCAACATGGAAATCAAAACAGAGATTAAGAGATACCTAGAAACAAATGAAAATGAAAAAAAATCTTACCAAAACCTCTGGGATGCCATGAAAGCAGTAGTAAGAGGGGAATTCATGTATCTACAAACACATAGAAGTGGAAAGATCACAAGTTAACAGCCTAACAGGTCACCGAAGGAAGCTGGAAAAGCAAGACTACCAAATCCCTAACTTCAACAGAAGAATCCAGATCACCAAAATAAAAGTCCAAACTAGGAACATAGAAGATAAAAAGATAATACAAAAGACCAATGAAACAAAAAGCTGGATCTTTGAAAAGATAAATAATATTGATGGTCCCCTAGCTAGGTTGACCAAGAAAAAGAGAGAAAAAGCCCAAACAAACTCAATTGGAAACATAAAAGATCAAGCCACAACTGACCCTGAAGAAATATGAAAGATTATCAGAGACTACTTTGTACACTTGTATGGAAACAAACTTGGAAACCTAAAGGAAATGGAGGAATTTCTGACATCACACAACCTCCCCAGGTTGAACCAAAAAGAAATCAAGACCCTAAATAGAACAATAACAATCCAGGGAATTGACTATGTCATAAGAATACTACCTACAAAAAAAGTCCTGAACCAGATGGCTTTCCAGAAGAATTCTCCAAAACATACAAGGAGGAACTGATACCAATCCTGTTGAAAGTATTCCAGGCAATTGAGCAGAAAAAATTTTAAAAAGAAATGGAGCTATTTTATAATCATCTTAAGGAGCTCAAAGAGATAGAAAAGTGAACAGACAGATGCAAGAGTTAACAGACAGAAACCCACCATATAAACAAGAAGCTTATTTATAAATAGAAATCATTGAAAAGTTGAAACAGAAAACCTGAAGATGATTAATATAATGACAGAAATAAAAAAATGTAATAGAGAGCTTTAACAGCAAACTTGGTCATGCAAAAGAATCACTGAACTTGAAATCAAGTTATTATAAATAAGCCAGTTAGAGAAACAATAAGAAAATAATGAATGAAGATAAGTGAAGAACATATGTGAAATCTGTAGCATCAGACAAATGATATACACATTGTGGATGTCCCAAGAGGAGAAGGGAAAAAAGAGAAGAAGTAGGAAGCTTGTTTAAAGAAATAATGACAGAAAAATTCACAAATTTTGGGAGGCATACAAACACACATATTCCAATTAACTGAAAGTTACCAAGCAATATCAACTCAAAATAGATTATACACCTTGAGACATATAATAAAATTGTCAAAAATCAAAGACAGATAGTTTTGAAAGTAGCGAGATAAAAAAGAGTCTTCATAAACAGAAAAATGGCTATGAGGAAATTTCTCAGCAAACTAAATCTGAAAGAATTTATTATCACTAAGTCTGCTTTACAAGAAATACTAAAATAACTTATCCAAGTTGAAGATAAATAATACAGAGTAACAACAAATATAACATACTTCAAAGTATAAAATTCATTGGAAAAGATAAATATATAGCCTAATTCAGAGTATTCTAATACTGTAATTTTAATGTGTAAATCACTTTTAATTCTAGCATGAGATAATCAAAATTAAAAATTATAGTAGCTAAAATAATTTCTTAATGGATATATAGCATGAGAACATGTAAACTATGACATCAATAACATAATGTGTGGTGGGGGAGAGAGTAAAAATATAGAATTTTTTCATTCAACTGATGTTAGATTATTATCAGCTTTAACTGAACTACTATAAGATAATTCAGGGTAACCACAAATTTTTTAAAAATCCAGGAGATGCTCAAAAGATACAGAAAATAAATCAAAGTCTATCATTACAATAACTCAACAAATTACAAAGAAAGACAACAAGGGAGGAAAAAAATGAACAATAAAATAAAACAACTAACAAAGTGGAGATAGTGAGTTCTTATCTATCAAAAATTACTTTACATCTACATAGACTAAATTTTTCAATCAAAAGATATAGAATGACTACATGAACAAAAGCCAGCAATATGCTGCCTATAAAAGATTTACTTTATATCAATGAATATATAGAAGAAACTAAGAGGTTTTTTTAGAGTAACCAAAATTGACACAACCTTAGCTAGGCTAACCAAGAAAAACAGTGAGAAGACTCAAATAAATAAAATCAGAAATGAAAGAAGAGACATTAAAACTGATAACAAAAAAACAAAGGATCATAATAGATTATAATGAACAATTATTACACCAACTATTCAGTAAACTAGAAAAAAATGATAAATTCCCAGAAACATACAGTCTCCCAAGATTGAATTATGGAAAAATAGAAAATCAGAATAAATAAATGAATAATGAGATTGAAGCAAAATAAAAAAAAAACTTCCAATAAAGAAGAAAAATAATGAAATAAAAACAGGATCAAATGGTCTCATAGATTAATTCTACAAAAAATTTAAAGAAAAAAATTAACACCAAACTCTTCTCACATTCTTCCAAAATTATGGTGGAGAATGGGATACTTCCAATTCATTTTACAATGCTAGAATTACTTTTGTACCAATGACAGCTAAGGATACTACAAAAAAATTAAATTACAAGGTGACATCTCTGATGGACACAGATATAAAAATTCTTAATAAAATAGTAACAAACCAAATTACACACTACATTAGAAGGACTGTACACCACAATTAAGTGAAAGTTTTGAACATATGGAAATCAATAAATACAAAAAATCGTATCAGAATAAAGGATAAACATTACATAATCATCTCAATATATTCAAACATATTATTTAACAAATCTCAATATCATTTTGTGATTAAAAACTCAACAAATTAGGTGTCTAGGAAATGAATCTCTGGTTGTAAATGACATAATTTTAATTATAGAAAATTCTAAAAGTACTATCAAAAAATAAACTATTACAACTACTTAATAAATTTAGTAAAGTTGCAGGATACAAAGTAACTTGTAAAATTAGCTGATTTTCTATACAATGACAACAAATTATCTGAAAAAAGAAATTAAGGGACAATTCCATTTAAACTAGCATAAATAAATGACATATTTAGGAATAAGTTAACGAAAAAGGTGAAAAATCTGTACGCTGATAAGTAAAAGACATTAATGAAAGACGTAAATAAATAGAAATTGCCCATTATCAGGAAATGGAAAAACATATATTGTTAAAATGTTCATACTTCTCAAAGTGGTCTACAAATTCAACATTATCCTCATTAAAATTCCAGTGTCATTTTTCACATCAACAGAAAAAAATTCTAAAATGTGTATCAAACCACAAAAATCTTCAAATAGTAAATGAATCTTTAGTAAAAAGAACAAGACTGGAGGAATCATATCTTCTTACATTATACCACATTACAAAGCTATAGTAATCAAAACAGTATGGTAATGGCATTAAAAAACATACAAATAGACCAATGGAACAGAGTAGAGATCCAGAAATTAATTCAGGCATATGTGGTCAACTATTTTTTGACAACAGTTCCAGGAATATGCAATGGAAAAAGGGTACTCTTCAATAAATGGCGTTGAGAAATAAGCTATTTACATTCAGAAAACAAAATTGGATTCCTACGTTAAAAATTATCATGAAATAAATGAAAGACTTAAATGTAAGACCTGAAACTATAAAACTCCTAAAAAAAAAAAATAGGATAAATTTGATATTGGTGATAACAAAGATGTTTTTGGAAATGACACCAAAGCATAGGCAAGAAAAGCAAAAATAAACTAGTGAGACATGTTAAATTAAAAAGCTTTTGCACAACAAAGAAATTAATCCTTAAAATGAAAAGGCAATCTACAGAATGAGAAAAAATATTTGCAAAACATATATACATATAAAAGGGTTAATATCCAAACAATGTAAGAACTCATACAACTCAATAGTAAAAAAAATCCTGATTTTAAAAAAAATGGCATATGAATGTTCAACAAATATATGAAAAGACACTCAACATCGCTAGTCAGGGAAATGCAAACCAAAGCCACAATGAGACATAATTGTGCACCTCTTCCATGGCAACTAACAAAACACAAAAGATAAAAAATATTTGTGAGGGTATTGAGAAAAAGTTCATTAGTACACTGGTGGTAGATACAGATTGTGCATTGGTAGAACCATCATAAAAAATAGTATGAAGATTTCTAAAAAAAATTAAAATGGAACTACCTTTTGACCCAGCAATCCCACTTCTGGCCATGTATTAAAAAACAAAAATCAAACTGGTCTCTGAAGAAATATCTACACTGTCATGTTCACTGTAGTATTACTCACAATAATAAAGTAATGCAGACAACTTGAGTGTCTATTGACAAATAAATGGATAAACAAAAGTTTGTATAGTTTTAGTAATTATTTGGAATAATTTTGAAAAATTTTGTAAAATATATATCTGCCCACAGTAGAATATTATTCTACCATGAAAATCAAGAAAATCTCGCCATTTGTGACAACATGATTGAAGGTGAAGAACATTTTGTTAAGTGAAAACACAGAAAGATAGAAATATTGTGCAATCTCACCTTTACGTGATATCTAGAATAACTGAACTCATAAAAGTCCAGAGTAGAATGGTGGTTTCCAGCTGCTGGGAAATGGGCTATATGGGAGAATTATGGCTCAAAGGGTAGAACACTTAAACTGTAAGGTATACAGGCTCTGGAGATCTAATGTATAGTGTGGTAACTAGTTAATAATACTTGTTAAGAGAGTAGATTTTAAGAGTTCTCACCACACACAAAAAAAGGTATTATATGAGGTCATGTATGCATTAGTTAGCTTGATGCTAGTAAACATTTCATAAGATATTGTACGTGTACACCAAATCATCACGTTATATACTTTAAATATATACATTCTGTCATTTATAGCTCTATTAAGCTGGAAAATATATTTACATTTATTTTTTAAATGTAGTAGATGTAGTAATTATTTTGCATTTTTCTTATTCCTGCTTCTTTGATATGTAGAGACAATTGTTATTATTTTTCTAAATTCAAAAATTAGTAAATTCATGTTTTAATATGCATAACAGTTTTTATTAATTATTATAATCATTTACAATAAAGAGCATTTAATAAAAACAATAAATTACTTAGGAAAGTGGATTCCACACTGCATGTATCTAATAACAGAAAAAACTGATAATGTGTTCTCAAATTAGATGTGATATAGTAGTGTTCAGATTTACTACTTGCTATAATTTTATGTTTCAAAGAGTTCAAAAACAGTAAAAAAAATCATAATCACCAAGCTATTTAAGTCAGAAATAAGTACAATAGAAATGTCTTATTTTTCGTTGTTGTTGTTCTGTGAAACCACATTTTTTCAACAGATGAGGTTAGAATGTGTTTACTTTTAAAATTAAGATATCATTTATATTTTAAACAAATATTTATTCACTGTATGCTTCTTAGTCATTATTGAGGCACTCAGAACACAAGATAGTGTTTCTACTATAAATGAGTTCACAATTAGTGGGAAAACACAAATACTGAGAGAGAAAGAGTGAAAAACAAGAGCCATAAAAAAACCTATCACACAGTATATTAAGGGAGCAGACAGAGACTTAATTCATTTAGTTTATGATTCGAAAATTATGCTAAAATTTGGTATCTAAATTGATTGAAATTATTCAATAATCATAGTAATAGTAGAGATTTGGAAGGAGTAAATTTGGGGGTGTGGAAATAGACAATGAATCTGAATGTGGGAAAGAGGTAAGAAGGTTTTCTCAGATTTGCAGTAGTTTAGATTATTTGAGCTGAGTTTATATATGGAAGTAAAAACAATAGGAGACAAAGAAATGAGATTGTTATGGGGAGAAGTGACCAACTTACTTCTGTAAATTGCAGTCTATTTGCAACTTGTCAGTTTCTTTCTCCAATTTCACAATGTATTCTTCAGCTGAAATACATTGGAAAAAAGAATGAATGAAACTAAGATGTTAGAAACACTGAAATATCATAGCAAAGGACAAAATTTGATCTGTCAATATACTGGTTGACAAACAGTGAGTTAAAAAAAAGAGTAGTCCTAATATTCTCATATTTTCCAACACAGATTTTTATAAATCACGAATGTCACTTTAATGGCCATCTTTCCAGCATAGTATGTTCAGGACCACTTCCATATCTTTGCACATGATTCTTTTCTTTTTCACTTTTGTATTAAATGTTGCTTCCACATATTTACCAGGGATAGTAAATATATGATACATATGCTTTCCTTCCTTTCTTCTACATGCTAGATATTTCAATCTGGAATTATTTCCTCCTGAGAACGAATGCAACCTTGGAATCCTAGTCCACATATTAGACAAACTCTAGCCATGCTTTCAAATTAGCATCGAGATAGACTCTAATTGTTAACATTTTAGATATTCAATTTATAATGTTTAGAATTCATTGAAAATTTTCTCTTCACTTTTTGGATTATGATATTTCACTTGATACTGATGCTATCTTTGTTTTCATTATTGCTTCACTAGTAAGCAGAACCATGTGGTGTGGCAATCTAAAACAAAGAATACACATTTCTCTCCAGCATATTTAAAAATCTGCCTCTTGATTATCCCATGACCAGCTCAGTGTTGTGATGGACACAAGTTAGATGATAGTTACCTCATGATTGATGTATTTAAATATTACATAACATTTGTATGCTTTTTAAATGAAAGCACACAGAAATAAAAATAAAATTACATATTTAAAAAAACAAAATTCAAGATGATTTAAAAAATGAAATTGGGCAACCCCTTCGGGTCCCCTCCCACTATGGGAGCTTTTCTGTCCTGTCAGTAAATCCTGCTTTCTAACAACAACAACAAAAAGAAATAAATAAAAGAAAGTATCTAAAGTCATTGTCATAATATAATAGAAAAATATAAACAACTGTTGATTTTAATCAATTACATGATGTTTAAATCAACAATACTAAGCCAAATGATTCTATTTGAATACAGACAAATCCCATTCGAAAATTCAGCTTATTTGTTTTAACAGCTATACTTTTCTCTTGAGAGAAAACTTAGTTGACACAATAGAGTAAAATATTCCTTCTCACTATTTAAAAGTGAATAAAAATGATTTGTTAGGAAGACCGAAAGAGTTGGAGCTCACTTAGGTCATGGCCTCAAGTAAATTCTGGGAATTCTAAATGAAAATCTAATCTCCAGAATTCAGACTTGGAGGTTTATCAAATACAAGAACAGCATTCATAAATAACATTTACCAAGTCTGTTTATCACTATATCCTCACAAGCTCTTTTTCCTTTATAGCTACAGTATCTACCAAACTGTTTCCCTTTCAGCTATAGGCTTTTCCTACCATGTTGTTTTCTGAAATAAAGACTTCCTTCTGCTGAGGTCCATAGGCCAGGATATCTCACATTCCAGCAAAGGGCATTGTATGTTGTGGCTCACTTTAGATTTATCATCTACCGTTTATCCCTTTACACTCAATATTCCAGTGATATTGTAATAATTGGATCCCTCATTCTTTAGAAAAACTTTCTCTCTGCCCAGACACACTGTATCAGAGTCTCTGTCTAGCAAATTTAGTCCTCCTTAGAAACTCAACTCATCCATTGCCTCCATGGTAGAATAGTACTTCATGAGGTTCTCCTCCCTTCTTTCATGCTGTGAAGGTCCCTCTATTTTCCAGCTGTATACCATGCCCTTTTATATTTTAATTCTAACAAAATTTGATATACTTAAGTGGTTGCAAGTCTGTCTTTCTTATTAAACCATGAACATTTTATGTCAAAAACCATGATTTACCTAGTTGGCAGGGTCAAGAAGAGTAGCCCGTATACAGTGACTGCTTATTCAAAGTTTCTGCAATTAATCCATATATGGGATCCCTAAAATTTACATGTCTGCCAGGAAGTTTGCAGAGTAGCATGTGTTGTTTCTGAGACTGAATTCTCCCTTGCTAGTAAGTGCATTCTAAGTACGTAGAAAACAAACAAAAAAAACCCTTATATTATCCTTGTTTCCCATGTATTTTCTTCCTTTCTTTTTTTCTTCCCATTATGCAAGTCACCAAACCTGGGCATGGAGAATTAGATATAAGTGAAAATAAAGGTGTCTGCGTATATGCATGTTTGAAAGACAATAATTTTATTGAAAATGTATTATTATTGCTTTTTATATGCAGAATTATATGTATGTTATATGGAATAATCTTCCTAAAACTAATAATTATTACCAATATGGTATCAAATTAGTTACTGTAAAATAGTGATATTTTTAGGCTTACTGCTAACTAAATTCTTCTAATTTTTCTTTTATCATTCTGAATGTTGTATTTGTATTTCTTTTGCTTGGCCTAGGCTTGTGATTTCTAAAATTTTTATTAAATAACAATATACTTTCAAAATACGCCCACACTATTTAAGAAAACTCCTCCAATGTCCTCTTGGGGAAGAGAAACTAATGATGTATTCAGCAACTGCTTGGGATGGTTTGAAGTGGAATGATACAAGGATTGCAATCTGAAGCATGACAATGAAGTATTATTCCATTTATTGGACATGTAAGGTGTTTAGTGGTTTTGATCATAAAACAGAAAAAGAGAATTGAATCTTTGACATGAAAAGTATTTCACTTTTTCTATATGTACAATGGCAGGTGTTTATTATTTGGTAAGAGTCACTTTCTAATATTATTTTTAGCAGAAGTACTATTTTGACCTCTAAAATGCCGTGCTTTCAGAGTAAAATGCCATTCACAATATGTTTTAATGAAAGCTATTCACCTTGGAAAAGGCAAGCATCTGTCAAGTGCCTGACCATGTGCACTTTGATCAGAGCTTGCAGTAATGTTTGAAAGTATAACCTAGGAGGCAGAAAAGGAATTAGATAAAAATTCCTGAATCTTTGATATTATTCTTAGCTTATATAAAATGTGTAGAAAGAAAGAAAAAAAAAGGCTTTAGATCCATTTTTGATTGACTGTGTTGTCACTGCTTAGCACTTTCCAGTTTTGTATGAAGCCCCTTGCAATAGCTCAGTTTCACGGTGGCATACAAACAATAGAGACATTTAGCAATTTTTATTAAATACATACTGAAGAGAGAGCATTGTTTTTACCTTTTATAAAAAGCCTAAAATAATTCTAATGCCTAATTTTTTGAGTGTTTAGCTTGTGGCATAAAATATGCTATGTACTTTATGGATAATAGAAAATTGTATCAACACCCCGTACAAACCTTCTCCTTTCTTCTCTTTGGAGACTAAACAAACAATCCCAACTGCACAGGATTGGGAGGGTAGAAGGAGAAACTTAAGAACATGAAAAACTTTCTCTCTGAGTATAAATTTTTATTTCTAAAGTTCTAGCTACTAACTTAGGAGTGTACATGGGGTTTCAGTTCTTGACTACTAAGAAAATCCACAAGTTTCCATGCTCTTGGAATTGTTTTCTCTTAGTATTTTTCCTAAGTTCTTATTTCAAACTGGGGACAAAAATTGCAATTTCCTTACACTTTATTCATTCCAGCATTCATGCCTAATTTATGGCAAAACAAGGAGTAGGTATTAGGGTCAAAAATACAAACTATAGGTGAGAGGAACATGTGTGTCAAGACACTGAGGTAAGTTTGAGTTGCTGGAGGTGGTGTGTCAAAAAATTTGCTTTTCTCTTGATGTTAAAACGAAGAGCATTTTCAAAGAGACATGTCAGCGTGAAATGAAGATTCAACAGGCACCATGCATGCTTGGGCAGAAGCCAAGCCTCCCAATGTCACTTAGCAAGGTTAATGGTGCACTTGTGAATTATTCAAGAATTTTGTTCATCCTATTTAGTGAACTAAGTTCAGAAGTATTTTTAAAATTTAGTTCTTTTTTAGCCTAGCAAGCTTACGTTAAGCAAAAACATCAAATCAAAGATTATAGTAAAGCATTAAAGACTGCTTCATCGATTCGGTTATTAATTTGGGGCACATAGAATTGAGAGATAAGCACAGTGGGAAGTTAAACCATTATTTAAACACACAGTATTAAGGGTGGAAGCATTTAGATAATCTCCAACACCTGGACAAGATTAATCACTAGCTTATAAAGAGAGAATCTTTTGTTCTGACAGATAAATAGGGAAGCAAAGCAAAATGATATAGTATTAATAAATCTAAAGAGTAGATGCTTTTAAAGAATCCTGTAGCGATTTCTATGGTATAATTCAAGTAAAATATATAATATCTTAAATATGAAAAACAGCAGAAAGATTAAGTGCTAGTTTTAATATTTTTCTTTTCCCAAAAAGAGAAGTATAATTCCACATTTCAGTATTCAGACAGGCCACTAAATTTTACTTTCAAAGTTTAGTACCTTTCAGGAAAAGGAAATTTAAAATTTTAAATCCTTACTTATGTCGCCTACAACTTCTATCAAAATGTATTAATAACTGCAACAATAGCAACTTATTGAATATAAATATTGCTTTATTATCCTTTTTCACATCATATTAAATCATATTAACTCTCAGCCTTTCAAAAGGCTGAGAGTTTGTTGGCAAGATAAGTAACCACCTAGAATGGAATAATTTATGTCAGACATTACATTTTTTGTCGGAAAGTTACTTTTAAAAGTTTTCTCCTTGAGGCATTTCTAAATGCATTTGGCAAGCAGCTTGAAGGACTTGGTGTCAATGTAGAATATCCTTGTTTGGCCCAAATAAATTGCTTTATTATTGACAATATATTTGGCAGGATTTCTTTCATAATATATGTTCCATTTGTTTTTGTTTTTAAAATTTCTCTGGGGTTTTAAGTACCATATATGTATATAGCATGAAAACCTTTTCCTCCACACTTCCTATGCTCAGTGTATATCCTTGAAGCCTTAACCTAAATACTTTCAAAACTCTCCAGGAAAAACTTGAGTAGACTTGAATATTAGGTGTGGTGAGTCTTGCTCACTCACATCTACAGGAATCTGTGGATAACAGAATCGTTCTGCATTTTTGGCAGAATGACCTTACTTTTTTCTTCCAAATAATTATTCTTTTTTCTATTTTTCTTCAATTTTTCCTTTTTGTGCCTCCCCCATTGAAACAGGAAAAAATTTTATTGTGGTTAATCTATGATGTTTCTAAATGTTATTTTGTGTAAGAATAAGCTCGGAATTGTTTAAAGTCAAACTGCTAAATATATTATGAAAACAAAAGTGATTGAGTTGTGGCTTTGAATCAGTATTGGGATTATTAACCATGTAATTTTTCTTAAAATGGGAAATTTTTTTCAACTGATATATCTTCATTCCCTTCTACTGTCATTTCTTGTTTATTAATTGAACAAATATTTATTTTAAAAATGTCCTGCTTCATTTTGCAGGAGAACTATAGGTGAAATGTACATGAATATTGTAAAACTGTGAAGAGTTTAGGGCAATTGTCATAATATCAAGAAAGGATATTGGTATAGATATACTTTTAATATAATGAAAAATTATTATGCACCAGTGATATACGAAAGTTTTGACAGTGCAGAGAAAGGAGCAAATAGACTTAGTAGAGGAGTGGGAAAGTAGTATAGCTAAGATGATGTTGAAGTGATGACTGGGAGAAGATTCTCAGGCAGTGAGAGTGGATAAGAATGTCCCAAGAAAAGCGATTGACAAATGCAAGGTCTGGTGAGGTAAAGAGCCACACCATCCAGGTAATGTTGAACAGGCGAGTCTGCAGGGTAGGAGCCATGGAGAGAAAGACAAAGAATACATTCTCCCACTTCCGTTCAAGCGTGGAAATGTGTGTGGCAGTAACTTCCAACAATGCTTTCATACATGTTCTGCCTACTTAGCTTCATGAGTTGAGCAAGCTGGACTTTAATCACAAGTTTCAACAAAGAGCACTGTTTCTACTAGAAATCCAACTAGATTGACAGCGTCCATAAATCTCAGTTCAGTTTAGAACCTACCAAAACCTATAATCCAAGCCACTAATTCTGGCTGAGTTGTGAGTAAAAATGAGGACTGTAACTTGTAAGCCAGAGCATGTAATTGTTAGCTTTGAATTATTCATAGTGTTCCCTCCACACCTCCAACCCCATCTGCCAATGGTAACCTGTACTGTTCCCAGCTGTAACTTTTCAGAGTTTCCAATGATGCAAACAAGGACAGGTATGTGTTTAAGAAAATGTTGCAATTTTTTTTAATTGTATTGCAGTAGCTTTTTAAAAATATACTTTGCAAATATATTATCTTGGCCTATGGCTGACTTTTTTATTTTTCTAAAGTGTCTTTAGAAAAGCAAAACTTTATAAAGTGTCTTTTTTAATGTTTAGCACTTTATGCTTCTTATCTAAGAAATCTTTGAATGATTTTCTCCCATCTTTTCTTATTATTTTTAGTTTAATTTTAATATTCAGATTGATTATTCATGCTTTTAGTATGCCTAAGTATTTATTGAAAGGTTTGTTTTGATTTTTCCATATAAATATCTAGTTGTCTCAGCAAAATTTTTTGAAAAGACTAGGCTTTCTTTATTGAATTGCCCTGGTACTTTAGTAAAAATTTATTGACCATATATGGATGGGCTTATTTATGGATGCTAATATTTTCTACTGATCCATATTTTTATTCTCATGGATTTCAAGTTGTATATACATTTTAAAATTTATTCCTATGCATTTGATATTTTGAAAAGTATTATAATTCTATTATTATTTTAATTTAATTTACAAATGTATGGAGATATGATTGGTTTATGTGTATTATTGAGCTTACACTCACAATTATTAAAAAATGCATTTACTATTTCTAGCAACTTTCTTATAGATTCCTAAAACTTTTTAAGCACTGAGTTATATCTTCTAAAAATAAAGATGCTGTATTTTTCCCTTTCAAAAATACATACTTATTTTTCTCTTTTTTTTATTACACTGATTAGTAACTCTGGTAGAATATTGAATAGAAGTAATGAAAGTGGGCATTCTTAAATTATTTCTGATTCTTTTTTTCCAAGGTGAGGGTTTTGTAGATAACAAATATCAAATTGAAGAAGTTGACTTCTGTTACTAGTTGCTGAGATTATTTACCTTAAAGAGTTGTCACATTTGGTTAGTCAGATATGTTTCTGCTTTCATAGATATGATTATATAATTTTTAAAATCATTTTTCTATTAAAACAGTTAATTACTTTTTATGATTAACCCATTCTTTATTTTGCAACAAAACCTTCTTGATCATAATAGCATGCTTCTCTTTTTGACAAGTCAAAGGAAAGAATCTTTAAATTAAAGAAACTCAACATAAAATTTTATGACAAGTGAAAAATATATTTTATCACATATTTATCATTTCTAGCATTCATCATTCTTTGTGCTAATCTAAGTTAGCATCTGTTATTTTATTTCAGCCCATAGGAAATTTTCAACTTTTATATAATTTAAATGCATTGATAATATATTTTTCTCTTTTTTTAACCTGAAGAAATGTTTACTTCACCTTCATTTTTAAAAGATATTTTCACTTGGCATAAAATTGTGTGTTGACAATTTCTATAATGAATTTAAAGTTGTCTCTTCATTGCCTTCTGGCTTTACAAGACAAAAATCATGCTACTCTTCTTTCCTATTTTACTGTAACATTTTTACCCTCTGGCTGATTGTAGGTTCTTTTGTTTAATATGGTTTACAGCGATTTGATTATAATATTAATGTTGTGATTTTATTTATATATATTCTGATTATTTTCATCAAGACTTTTACATCTGTGTGTTTATTATTTTTATTAAATATGAAAATTTTCTGTCACTACTTTCCAAATATTATTTTTCACACACTCCTATTTTAAGACTCTAAATACACAAATATCTATATCTATATATAATATCTCATAGAAACCAACAATCAGTCTTTTGCTTTATTTCATTTTTCTGACATTTTTGGTTTTCAGTATGAATAATTTCTATCACTGGGTCTTTCAGTTTCCTTATCTGCAGTTATATCTTTTTTTTTTTGAGTTGGAGTCTCACTCTGTCACCCAGACTGGAGTGTAGTGGCCACTTCCGGCCACCGCAGCCTCGACCTGCTGGGCTCCGGCAATCCTTCCGCCTCAGCCTTCCGAGTAGCCGGAATTACAGGCGCACGCTACCACACCTGGCTGATTTTTTTATTTATTGTAGAGATGAGGTCTCGCTGCCCAGGCAGGTCTTGAACCTGCAGGTTCAGGCAATCCACTCACCTCAGCCTCCCAAAGGCGTGGGATTACAGGCTTAGCCACCGAGCCTGGCTTGCAGTTATCTTATGTGGTCTTTTTTTTTAATCAATATTTTTTATTTTGATATTGTGGGGTACAGTTAAGGGTTAGATACAAATATGCTTCATTCAGGCCCCCTTGTTGATAAGAGGTGTCTC